>NW_010255859.1:101453-156766 GCF_000690775.1 Eurypyga helias
TGTCCAAGGCCAGGCTGGATGAGGCTTGGAGCAACCTGGTTTAGTGCAAGGTGTCCCTGCCCATGGCAGGGGGGTTGGAACTAGGTGGTCTTTAAGGGCCCTTCCAACCCAAACCATTCTATGATATTATGAGTCTATGTTAATTTTTAGAAATAGCAATATGACAGTGGGGGTCTCCTATATAAATAAAACAGCCTGAAAAACAGAATAGTATGTGTAAATTTATTAAGATACAGAACCCTGTAAATCAGCTTATTTCACATCCCCATGATTTCATAAATTTGATATGTTGGGACTCAATAATACAAAATACTCTTGAATTTGACACTGTACATTCAATCCTATATAACAAAGTTTTAAACATTTCACATAATTATGCCAATGAAGATAGGGGAAGCATTTGCTTCCATAACAAAAACTTCTTGTTATGAACATACTTCTGACAAATTTTATGGATTTCTAAATTTCTATTAACTATTATAGTATGTTCAGTTCCTTTTTTTTTGTACAGAAAAATTGTATTTGTGCTATTTGAAAAATATGCAATTAATTTCTTCATCACTTTTAATACATTTTTAATTTAAACTGAAAT
The DNA here is from genome assembly GCF_000690775.1 of Eurypyga helias. Lineage (NCBI taxonomy): Eukaryota > Metazoa > Chordata > Aves > Eurypygiformes > Eurypygidae > Eurypyga > Eurypyga helias. The sequence goes on from NW_010255859.1 coordinate 102,046, forward strand.
TAACTGATTATGTAATGTAAAATACTTAGGTTTCAGTTTTGCAAGTCTTTTTCTGAAAGAGTGCTACATATATTTTTTTAATAATTAGTCTATGGAATGACAAGAATATACAAGTACAGTGTTGAAAAGATAGTATTTTCTTTCCATGAAACAACTTTCCACTGAAAGTTGAAACTGGCCCCAAAACAAAATGGACCGTGAGGAATAAATTACAGTTTGGCTAAATTCAACATACTCATTCAATCATCAACTCCTTCACAGCAGTATCTTTATACTTTTGCCAGTGCCACACATTTGCTTTCTAGTTAGAATTAGGTAGAATTAACTCTGCATTTCCCCAGCTTAACACACACACTTGCTGCTACAGCTACTCTGAATGAGACCCATGTAATGGTTTGATCCTCATTTCTAAACAGCCTCTGCAACTGCTGGGAATTAATTTATTGGTTTGGTCTCGCCACAAGGCAAACCATCCAAAGCTGTCAAGGAGAAAATATATGTATTTGTTGGTGATGTTATTCAGCATGCTACAGAAAGAGAATCACTGATCATTGGTTTAAAAGCTGGTCTCACAATATTTGTTTAAATTATATGAGAGTAATGTAATTGACAAGCCCTGAGAAGTAAATAAATATTGTTGGAAAGGCTAGCCATGACGATACCTTTTTGTGAATTCTGTAGTCTTGTTAGGATACTCGTTGGGCACATTCTGGCAGACCCTGAGACAGAATTCAGCTTTCATGAACAACCATTCCTGAATATTTTTTGTTGTGTTCATTGAACAGCTCAGTACTGTGCAAGGTAGAAGTCTGGCAGAAAAATACTACTCAGTCACTTGGCTCTGATAAATTAATGAATAAAACCAGGGCAAAGAAGTGGAAGCAATTTACAGACGCTTCCCAGACCAAAAGTAAACAAGCCTCATCTGAATCTAGAACCACAGTTCTCACTGTGGCAGAAACTTAAAAAACATAGTAAAACCAAGTAAACTTGTAACTCGCAAAAAAGTAATAGCTCCTATTTTGTGTGCAGATCAACCTATAGCGGGAAACAAAATATACATTTTAATACTTCACATGCCTATCTGCCACACGATGAAGACAAGAATTTGCAGGGGGTGGTTAGTCTGAAATAAATTTAGTGTGATCGTATTAACGATAACTTTGTGAGCACTCTGTGCCTACATGGCTGACATCTGTGTTGCAGTCCCAGTTCTGCTAAAAATCAGATTGGACAACTACTGAGTTATCACATACATTAATGTGGTGAGATGACACTCTTTTCAACAGTAATAATAAACATCATGATATGCGTAGGGAGTATGTGACTAAATGGTACCCTTTCAGTATAATTGGCATGTGGAAGAGCTTACTGAGGATGGAGCATGCTCAGTGAAAAAGGAATATTCAGAATCAGAGTAAATCCTGTACCCTCACAATCAAAAAATGCCTCCTATTTAACTACACTAAACAATAATTTTTGAATACTTTATTGCAAAAATCTGAATGGCTTTACAGGGATTGCGTGAAGCTAGAGAAAATATTATAGAAATACTTAGGGAAAAGAAATCATTGTCCAAACTACCTATTTTTTCATGATCTCTCCCTTTAGAAATTTCAATCACTAGCAAAGATATATGCATTCCTAACTGGAAAAATCACTACAGTGATTGCTGGAGATGCTGTTTCACTACCCCTGTACTGCATCTGATTTTCTTAACTGAAAGACATCTCCCAGTATGAGCCAAGGTTGGTGACAACAGAAAGTATATGATGATAACTCTGGGCTTCAGAGTTCTGAGATTAATGCACAAATGAAAACAAGGGTGCAAAGAACATAAATTTTAACTTTCAAATATCCCTAAAACACATTGGGTTTCCAGGCATTCAACTTTTTTTCAGGGATTTTTGATTAAAAAGGACAAGATTTTGTTGAAGAAAATTATACGAATCCCCAGTTAGTTATGTCTATAAAGGTTAACATAAAAAAACAGGAAAGAGCAGGTGTGTTATGATACTGAAGTTGGGCAACACGTGTCTAGAATCAGAAGGGTAATTCTTCAGCTAGGTCTCACTTCAGGGCTTGCTACCATGCAAGCTCAGCTTGGCCAGGATCAAGCCCAGCTAATGACAGACACCTTAGGCAGACTGGGGAATGCCCAGCATAGCGGAGGAAGCAATTTATATGTTCTGCTTGTAGGGATTTGACACTTTCTGTGTAGAGCTGCATCACATTTTTGCCCATCTGTCATGAGCACCATGAAGGCTGCAAGCTCCTCAGGGCAGGAACCTGTTAAACACTTAGCACAACACAGGAGCTCCATGGTAATAATTACCACTGCTATTAAATGCACTGTGGCATGGCTGTTGCGGTATCCTTACTCTAGCTCATATTTCTCTAAGGCTGTCAGTATAATAACGTTATACTGAACTGCAATAGAGAGGTTTGGGGAAATGTGTGGAAATGCTCTATCAGTTTCCCTGATCTCCTGCAGTGCTCGGCAGCACTTCTGACACCGATAATCCATGGCCACACCACTACCAAGAATGGGAAAACGTGTTCATGCAATTAACATGTGACATCATACGGTAATCACACATCAGGAAAACTCTTAGCTTCCACGTGTATTATGACAATGAGCAAACACATTTGCTCCCAAAATTAAAAGCACCAGATCTTTCCTCGTGCAATTTAACCACCTTCAGTTCAAACTGAAATCACAATTCCATGCTCCATTTCTCCCTTGTGGAAGACAACTCTTTGATGAACTAATATAGGAAGGAGTCACCAGCTGAGATCTAGACATGAAATATCTCCTTTATACTCAGACTTTTGCTCTGTGTATACGAAATGGAGAAGCATACTGCCTTTCCAGAAGCACCCCTTATTGCTCTCCACAGCCTGCAAACCCACAAGCGGCTGCGGAGCAGACTGGCTGAGCAGATGGAGTCAAACCCAAAGGTCAGGGCCCATAACAGTCCTTCTCACATGTATGCAGTAAGAAAAGGTCCCTACTTACACTCACTGTGAAAACACTGCTCTGATGGAAGTACTCGAGTGCAAAACAAGGAGAAGGAATCCTGCTGCAGAAACTCAAAAGATCTGTTTGAACCTCAGGCTATAACCATTCAACTTGGGTTTTTCTAGGTGGAACATGTGGAATTAGGAAGATGTAAAAAAAGTCCTTTTAAGGCCATTTTCCAATCAAAACTTCGATGTGTGCCCCAACACTTGCCCAGATCAAATCTGGCTCATTGTTTTCAATAAAGAAATATTACTAAAATTCTAAAAAGCAATTTTCTGTCATTTATTTACACACAAATTCCTACTTTTATTGGTAAACTTTCCACATACAGAATTGAAACTGTTCAATTAAACTAGTACTTTCTTATATGGATGACTACCTAAAGAAATCACTCCACACATGCAGAATATTGCACATATGCAAACCTAAGTCTTATGTGGCTTTTTTTTTTTTTAAATAAAATAAACCTTCCAGGTTTGCAGATGCTAAATGATTGATACATTTTCCATTTAAATGCAAATTTGACTTTTTGTTTTAATGGGATGACAAGTACTTGTTCCCAAATTTTTCAGACAGTATCAATCTGAAATATGGGAGAAGCCTGGGAGGATGAGATCGGTCTAGGTTTGGTTGGTATAATTCTTAGTAAGATAACCTTGATGCATTTTCTTTTAGCAATTCATCAAAGTTTTTTGATCATTCATTCTGAAAAAAAAAAATGAAGTGTGTTGTACACCTCCCAAATTAAACAGGTTAAGTAAAAGAGAAGATGGTTTACCTATAGCTATTTCTGCTTATGGGGTGAGTAGGGAAGTGGATTTTGCAAAATAATGATCTCCTGGTAGTGTAAAATACAGGAGGAAAAAAATGAGAGTTCATGAGTAGCATTATAATGACCAAAATTCACTATATGTTTTTTATTATGTCGGAAAAAACTCTTTTAAGAAATGGAAATCACTACATTCTATTGATTCATGCACAGAATCTTCAGACATAAGTCATCAGTGTTGACACTTTCAAATACATAAAACGTGACATCTGCTCCTACAAACGCACTACACAGGCTGTAAATCATCAAAGAGAAAAACAGCTCAATGTCATTTCAGCCACTGTAAGCTATGGTTTACAACTGAGAGATAAAAATAGTCATACTGTCTCTATGACATCTAAACCACTTTTCTATTGCAGTATTCTATGTTCTAATTTATCTTTGTAGTTGAACAACACACAATCAATTGTAAGCAACTAGTGTAGTTTGATTCCAGTCAACAGCAATTTTCTCCAGCTTTAGCTTTTTTCCCCCTCACTGCACTGACTTTAAGTGCTCTCCCAAATCCACCCTTTCCCATGCAGTGTTTTGTGGAGACTCTGAGGACTTAAATTTGCCATTTTAAATTGTGAAAATATAAGAAGAAGTCATAACTTATATATAATGGCTTCCGAATACTTGTAATTCCTTTTTGAATTACTTAGCACCATATCTTTATTCCCACTAATGAAGAATGTAAATATGCATTTCTCAACACTGATATCAGGGATCACTGTACTAGGTATATTTCCCATGCATCATTCCTCACCAAAGAAAACAGTATCAAGTATCTTGATCCTTCCTTGAAAGAAATGCAAAATTGCCTCCTATAACTACTTTGTCAATCTAATTAGCATTCAAACCAATATTCAATTTGCATAAAGTACTAAAACAGTTTTTCAAATCTTCAGTGATTCACTTCATTTAATTATGAAGTGAGAACATGCCTATCACAAGTGGCATATTTTGTTATTATTAGCACCTAAGAGATCACAACATGCATTAGGATTTAAATATTTTTTGAACATGATAAAGCCCAAAGAGGTAAATTATCTTAACCACTACTATTTTGTATTAGCTTTTGCAGTAGAAATAAAAAATTTATATGGTTAATGAAAATGTAAGGAATAGTCACATTACCATAACAAGTGACATAATGATCTTGCAATATCCCACGTAAGGGTAACTGCTAGCAAGCAGACACGGACAACAGAGTGATACATTAAAGAGCCAAACCCCAGGCTAAACGGGAAATAGTTTTTCCTGTTTCCTGGTTGCATAATCCTCCTAACATACATGAAGGCAAAATCACATGAACTTCAATTTTGTCTCACTTTACTGTGAGATTTGCATGAAGTTCTCTGAGCTTGCCCCCTTTGCTGGGAAGGACATGAGCCTTGCACTTGGAAGACCAGTGTCCAAGCTCTCACCGTTACACTGTTAGACAGCCTGGAATTGATTTCACAAGCACGCACTCACCAGAAGTATCAAAGCAGCCTTCTCACACAAAATTTTACTCAAACAACGATACTAATGCAAAAAAAAAAAAAAAAAAGTTTTACTAGTGAATTAATTGTTTTCCAACAACGAGCAATTCTTAAAACAGTCTAAATGCATTGATCCCACTGTGAGTTTAGTATGAATGTTAGAAGTTTTGCCATCCTTCCCCTATAATGGACTGTTTCTTGAATTTTATCTCCTTAAGCCATTTTTGAAATGTTAACATCACCCCTCACTTATTCAACCAGACAGGTGTACGGCCCTTCTAACAGAGCTTGCAAATTGCATAGTTAATGTCAGATATGTACATCTGTGTATTTGCAGAAACACAGCCCTCAACTGGAGGGAGTACTCCTGGAAATTTGCCCAAAAGCCAGTACATGTGAGCAGTGCCTACCTTGATCTGCTGTCAGAAACACCCCGTTTTGTTCACTCTACCTGTAATTGTCCCCAGGGACAGTCACTGTTTTATGGACAAATGTGCTATCTATCCTTCAAACCACACACTGGTGGCTATAGGGCATATTATGTTGCTTTAGTGATCAATATCTGATAGCAAACTCTTATGCACTACAGCACAATAATGCCTGCATGCACTATTGTGTACACTGCCCCATGATTTTGCTTCCACACCCAGGTAACTTCTACAGCTTTTGCGTGATACAGCCAGTGAACTCTGGTTTGATAAATCCCAACCCTTGGATATATACTTCAGGGATTTAGCTGCAGCGGTGTCCAGAACATCTCCAATTTAGTGTGTCTTTCTTACTAAACACTTGCTTGTACATTCCCAAAATACAGTGTGCTGTCAGCCAAGAAGCCTAGAAAGCTAAATCAGATTTCAGACATTTGCACCAGGGGTTCTTTCCAACTCTCTAACATAGTCATATGGTCTAGCTCATAGCAAGATGAGAAAGGCAACATTTTTTCACACATTTCCACGTAAAACCTTGATTTGTCATGTGCATGCGCACATACACATACATAACCATAAAGGAAATGAGGGCCCACGTGTGCGCATGCATGCACATCAAAGCAGATAAGCAGATCTTATCTCTCTCCACTGAAGTGTCTCTTTTCTTTCCAACTGCTCCTCTGCTGAAAGCTTCTTGAGGACATGCAAAGTGTTCTCAGTTCTCAGTGAAACTCAGTAAAAATGGGGAGAGACTCAACAGGTTCAAAATATCTGATGCACAGACACATGTGTAACTACACAGAAAAAAAAGCACCATTTAACTTATGGATAACAGGATAGGCCTGTACTTGAAAATATTTATTAACCTGATAATAGCCTGCTTTTTTGAATGCTAATCTACTTATATAATCTATTCTAATAACATGAATTACCCCTCTATACACCTCGCCTCTCTGCCTTTCTGCTAAGAATAAAGAGATGTTTTATACATTGTAATTGGATATTTAAAAACATTCAGATACTAATTTTGTCTAAACTAGTAAGAGTATTGGAAAATTTCTTTTACTTTCACTGGAAAAATTTACCATGTGTCTGGATGTTTGTTTCTATATTTGACTGGATGACACAAATGCATATTAATCACCCTCTTTCATGAGGGACAGTCCCAATGGCATCCTTAAAGTAAAATACCTATATTTTTTCCACTTTGTAGTTCCAGAAAGTTTTCCTAGATGGATGAATTTCAAAAGATTTTACAGGTCTGTTCCAGCAATTTCCATAAATATCCAGAATTTCCTCAAAATTTAGATGCTTCAAACTGTAACAGGATGGTAAATATCTTTGATGGGGGCTAAATGAATTTGGAAACATCCATCTTTGACACACCCCAGTGATCCTGGAAACCTCCATCTAATACTGGATTTGTGAAAATGCAAAACCATCGAAGAATTCACCTATTTAGGCTACAAAAAGAAATGTTGTAATGTCACTGACTTCCACAATTCCTTCCTAATATGCAATACTAAAAATAATCTCTGAATTCATAGAGTAAGGCAAAGGTAGTTTACATTATTGAGTTCCTCACTGGTTGCATGGCAAATCCTCCTCTCCATAAAGCAGAAGAGCAGTTCTTCCATACGTTATTCTGTTTGCAGCTGGTTTTGAACAATAACTTATTTGGAGGAGGGGGCACAGCAGTGTCAGAGAAAAACTGAACAAACAGACTCACTATTTTTTCTCCTGAATGAACTCTGGAGCCCAATTATTCAGGAAAATCTCCCCACCACCTTCATTAGGAGAACTGGGCACCTTGTGACAATAGCAACACTGGGCAGCGCTCTCCTAGCCATGAAAACTAACCAATGCAAGTAATCCTATGGTGGCCAATGCGCTTACTTGCACAAGTAATTTGTTCAATGACAAAATAAAGGCTGAGCAGTGAGCCATCATGTACAGGTGATGGCAAATTGAAGATAAAAAGTAAAAGGTACATCAAATGTCATTTATCTAGCAGTACAGGTTATCTTTATTATTTCCATTTTGTTACTGCATTGGTAGATATATCATATAACTGGAAAAACAAATTACTATGTGACAAATCTATTAGTGTATCAAAGGAGATGTTTCTTACAAGTACTTGGAGAAATATACAGTCCTCATGATATACACTGAACTCCCACTGACATAAATGAAAGCTTTACTCAAAGAGTAAATATAGAATACGTTCCTCAGTTTTCATGCAAAAATCTGCAGTTGAGGAAATTTTGACCCAACATAGAAAATATTAACTGACTGAGAGCACCTGGGGAACAGACAACTCACATCTGAAATACAAGACTTGGTAAGCAACTTAATGCACATTCTTTGCCAGTTCACAATGTAAGCAATTAACACAGGCATGGTTTACACTAAGAAACATTATTAAGACAGCAGCTGTAATTTAAAAATTCATTTCAGTGACTTCAGTGTTTCTTCCACATTTGTTCACCCCCTTATTCAGATGATAAGGGATACTGCCAGTACTGATTATTTTTCACAACAAAAATCATTGGGCAGATGATTTAGAATGTGGGTTTTTTTGACTGAAACAGATAAACTGAAGGAGGTTTGGATTTTATATTTATGTGGCAGTAGTTGTGTACTTTGCAGAAAAAACAACTTCCTTCAGAACTTAAGTATCTCAAATGATATCTCAAACAAGGAAAAAAAAAAGCTTGCTTTAAAACCAGTCCTACATCTAACAGGTTTATGCACTGAATACTTATTTAATTTTCCATCTGTCAAAACCATGTGGAAAAATGAAAGAAGGATAAAGTTATACTGTTAGGCAGTAAGAACAAGTAACAGCAAGAGAACTGATTCTTTGTTCTTTATATGATTGCAACCGGTCAAAAATCTACATATCCAGACAGCAATAAGAAAGGATGGTTTCCAGTGAAAGACTCACAAAAGAACCTCGACTACTTCTCTTTAGCAATTTCTAGCCCACTTCTTCTCCAAAAAGCTTTGGCATAGTCTCACCACATTTTCTCATGCATTCACATATGGCCATGCAAATAGAATATTTCTTTCCTTGAAATTTGCAATTTGCTGTGATGATGTGAGCAAAGATCTAGGCTTTTCACAACCCAAGCCCAGTTAACCCACCCCTGGCTTCCCTTTAGCCGAACTGTGTGCCAGTGGGACACCATGCCCTGGGCTGGACAACGTCATAACACCCCAGACCGGACGCTTGCTCTAGGCTGCCCGGTCTCTGCAGGCAGTGACCTTCCTCTCTCAAATGGCAGAAGCCTTTAATACATTGCAAGCCTGCTGTGCTCTACTAACGCTTCATTTTGCTGAAACAGTCTGTAAACTAGGAAACGTGGACAGTTTTACATTTCCTGACTACTGTTGGTTGACCTGACGTATTTCATGCCAAACTTGATGGGCACGCTGTTGGTTTCTTTGGTGACTGCTGTTTTCTTTCCTTTCCCTATTGATGTCCTGCTGGCACCAATGAGACGCACATAGTTTAATAAAAGCACGGTGATCACACATCTGTTTTCGCTTGCATTAATAGCTCTGCCTAGCTGTCAAGATATTGAAAACCTGTTATTCCTAATTCATTATCTTAAAATTATACAAGAAACAGATTTTAGTTTCCTATGTGTGTTGCTGCCAGCAGGTAAGATTGTACTTGATTCTGAGGGAAAAACCTAAGATTTTCTTAGGAAAAACTAAGATGACTTACCAGGGACCATCAATGACACTTCCAGTCTCATAAGACTGGTCAGCATATGGTCAGCATATTCTCATCCGTGCATGGAAGCTTAGTTCCCATGTAATAAGGCTACTACTCTGTCAAACTTAGTACCGAGTTTCTGGCTGCTTGGAGGTGATTACAGATAATTTTTGAGATGTTGGGTTATATTTTCATGACAGTGTGATTTGGCCATTGCAAAAGTTTAGTTTAATTCAGTTCAAGACTGCGTTCTCATAGGGGGTTTAATTACCTATTGATCTCAGCTGAACTGCTGCCCATCACCATAGTAGACACTTTACGTGAAAAATCAATAGCAATATTAAGTCTCTTCACTGTAAAGACTCTGCTTGGACTGTGGGGTAAAGAGGTTGGTGTCCGTTTTATTGTTCTTACTCAGAATTTTTTCAGCTGGATGTTTCCTTGAGAACCGCACCTGAATCCAGAAGCTGTTATCCATACAAACTGTTCCTATTAAAGCCTCACTTAGATCAACAACACTTCCAAATGGGTTAAAATGTGCAGTTGTGGACCTGGCAATTTCAGCCACTTCCGGTTTGATCTGCCTTGTGATTTTCGCACAACAAACCTGCAGGAGAGAGGAATTTACCCAGTGCTGCACATCGGTGCACTGAATTGTTCCATACGTTTTTAGTGGGTTTGTACCATCTGAAGCCAATTCTGAGAAGCATTCTTTACCTAATCCAATTTATTTAGTCAGACTAAGCAAGAAAAATGAAGTCATCTAGAATTTTTTGTTTGGTTGTTTGGCTTACATGATTAAGGAGGAAGGGACAGAAATTATATTCCTTTTGGGAGTAAATTCAATTCAGCAGTATTGAACAACTTTTATGAATTTCAAGATATCTTTCAGGAAAGCATTCCTTATACATTTTCATTCATCATTTTGTGTTTCTCTAAAACCTCTATTTTTGAGTTATATTGGCCTAGAAATTGATTTAAACCAAACCTATAACTTTCGTGAGGCTCATTAAATGGTAAAATACATTCTTCACTTCTGTTTGTAAAACTGATACTAACTTTTTAGTACCAGCATTAAATTGTTCTCAGTGCCCAACAATATTTTACTGGATTTCCTCTGTATATGAGCTACAAAAAACCCAACTGAGTTCAGCTATGAGATCTTTGTTAGAGAAACTTTACTCCCACACAGCAGTTTTGCAAAAATTCTGATATTCTCAAAGTTCATGTTCAAATATCTCATTATAGCACTTCCGAGTCTGCCTTTTCTCACATCACTGATACTCCTGCTATTTCCTGGCACACATGCTTAATAGTTTTCATACTCTTAACTTCTTAAGCTTTGAGCAGGACAAGAAAGCAAAACCAAAGATTAATTTCATGTAGGCTAAGATCTCAATCCAATTGATAGTACTCAAAAAAGCAATAGGAAAAATGCAAACATCTAGATTTCATCAGAAAAAATAATCCTATTTAAACAAAAAGCTTGGGAAGGATCAGCAAAAAAACAATGGTGAATAAAGAAGCAAACGACCCTGTGGCAGCTTTAACATTTGTATGACAATGACAAATAGACACCAGTTAGTCTAGCCTATATTCCTCAAATTCATTTCACACTTGCTTTTAGTTTTTAGGATTACTGTTCACTGAATGTGCCCAGAAAAAAAGCAGCTTGTTATTACACATAACAGTTGCACAGTATGGATGAATGGTGCTACAGCACTTATAATTACACATGCACAAACATGATGGAAATTAGTATTACTGTAGATATCAAAAGCAAACAGACCTAATTAAAGAAATAACTGCAACAAACCCAGATGCAACCCAAAACAAAAAAGGACAACTCCAAATCTAATGAATCCTTTGAATATTAATTACAGAATTCCTAACAATACACTGGGAAAGCTCTCTTGGAGAATTCAGTTTACTGTTTAACAGTTTCTGACTAATTTTATTAACCTGTACATCTGAGAGGATCAACCCCCTCTGGGTTTAATTAGAAGAAAATTCAATTTAAATCTAAATGTCAACAGTGGTTACTAATTATGGCAGGGCCCTGGACGAGACATCCAGTCTGTAATCAGGCAGTTCTCTGCTAACAATTAACAGTTTCTTTCTGAGTTATGAGTGCATTAGGATTTTCCTTTTTCTAAATAAATATGATTCAGCATGGGAAACGACTAATATTAAGAGCACCTACTGCTAGGTGCAGACATGCAGAAGAGGTTGCCAAATTAAATTACAGAGATTTCTCAAACATATAGCTGAATAATAAGCAGCTACAAAACTAGGTCAGGGTCGCAAGCAGTCGACCACAGCCCCTCCCCCCAACATGCAAAATAAATATACCCACTATCTCTGAATAGAAATCAGTCTTTTGTTATGCCCTTTGTCAGGAATACGTTACTGCAAAATGGTATTTATTTCCACAGTCTTCGCAGCTGTGAGCAGGGCTGAATTAATCTTTCGAGAACTGATTTAATCTTCAATTTCATGTTTATGATTATAAAATGTAAATGTATTACTTTAAAGAAAAAAATGACAACAAAAGGCATAGATGTAAAAAGGCAACTCTTTACCTACTGCTTTCACTTGCCCTGTACTAATGAAGCAAATAGCCAACTAACTCTTAAATAAAAACAGACGTAATAAAAATGCATTGCAGAAAATCCATAGAAGTAACAAAACTGGGGAGATGTCTAAAATGAAATAATTTGAAAAACTAACCTGAGCAGCAAGTATGTGACTTTAGACAAGAGAATTACCAGAACACACAAACATGACCAAAACTAGGGTGAGGATAAAGGGCTTAGTCATTTAAGTTCAAACCAGCCCCCGCACTCTCAATGCTACTACTAAGGGCAGTACCTAAAATGCTGATTACAGCTAAGGATCGCTATTTCTCAGCTTGATGAAAGCTTTTATTTTTATTTTCAAAATAACAATAGTTATTTTCTAAACCATTTAATTCTGATGACCTACTAATTAATTACTTCCACACCCATAAAATAACCGTGATGGGTTTTGTGGAAGTTGTTGACAAATTTGTGCCATTTCGTCTTGGCACTTACCAACGATTGTGCTCAAATACTCCAGGCCAACAGATTTTGAGATTTGTCAATGGCCATTTCTAAAAATGACTGTTTATGAGCAGAAATTGGAGGAAATGTGTATGGATATACAGAGGCAGTTCTATGCATAGTTTTAGTTGATGTAGGATAACCTTAACAATTAAACAAGCTGGTCTTGGGCTGCTTTTTGCAAAACAGGAAAGCTGTTCTTTCTGTGCTAAAATACAATTAAAAAAAAAATCCAAACAACCCTCTTTTGTAGAGAATATGTTAACAGTTATGCATTGGACATTATTTTAATCATATTTTCTTTGCAACATTTTTTTGAGCAAAGGCCACCAAGTGGCAAATGAACATGCTAGCATCATTGTGGATAAACGCTTGCATAAGGCACTATAATTACTACTTCAGATACATTCTTAGTAGTGAAGACATACAAATTACTTAGGATGATGTGAGTGCAGTACTTTAATTTAATTTAGACTTACATTTATATTTTTCAAATTAAACCCTAAACCTAAAATCCCTTATGCATGTGCTTGACTTGAAATCTGCAAACAGTTTTATGCCCTCCCCAGGGCTGCTCACAGAATAAAATTTAAGTATATATGTATGTATGTATGAAACACTTCTAAGTGTGTAAGCAGGTACTTATTGTTAAGCAAGTGCTTAAAACACCTCTATTCAAGAAAGCACTTATGGATATTAAATACTGCATATTATGTATATTATGTAAGGCTTTCCTGAATAATGATAAATCAAGCACATCTCAAAATTAAGCATCTGCTTTCCTCTATTTCTGAACTGATATGGCGTTTTTTTCTCAAGTATCTATTTTAAAGTATAATGCAGAATATGGCTCTTAAAACCTCATGATGGAGTGGTTGCAGAAGATGTTCTACAAATGTAACACTTCAACCTGAGAAGAAAATTATGCAACCCTGACTACATTTGGATGCACCAACTCAGATGAACCGCGTGCTCCCCACACACACCAGCGCCTGTTGATACTGGCCGCTAGCTATACAAATGAACTTCAGCAGTCAGATTGAAAGTGGGTGTTTTAAGCCTATTTTTGTCACAACGAACGTTACATACCTGGCTTCCCTTGCACCACTGGCTCCACCCCAGATCTTCTACAACTGAACGTCTATCTCCACCAAGAAAAAAGGGGAAACAGAAAAAAAAGAAAACAAAAATCCCCCAAATTAAATAGGCCAAAGACGGACTGCCCAGGAAAAAGGTGACTTTGCATCTCGAAGCAAAGGACTTGGGGCTCAGGTCCCACTCTCCCACCTCTTTATTTACTTTATTCAGTGCCTCCTTCATTCTAGACTAACTCAGGACCTCCAAGCACCAGTGACAAATCTATGATTTATGTGATGTGCTTTCCTTATTCACATTTGTCAGCAAATGGATGTTTGTTTTAGGGGAAAAAAAACCCCCAATTTTGTAACTGAAGTCAGCCCCACCTCCTCCCACCCCAGGGTGATCATTACACTTCTCGGGTGGTTAAATTCATGCATCCTTTAGTTACATGCCTTGTAATACTTCCTGAGGCATGCAATAATCAGCCAGAAATGCTCTGTTGGCTCTGCTTTCTTATTTGGTTACAATCTTTGTGTGAAATTTTGGGCTTTGTGAAGTCAGCAGAAGTTTTGCTCTCAACTAAAATGGGGCACGGCTTCACACTTCATGTTTCTAAAATACTCCCCGATTTCAGTTCCTTTAGTATTTCTATTTTATACTACTATTGCTAAAATTGCAAACTCTGATAACCAGTGATGTAAAGTATTTTTTAAGATCAAAATTTCAACATTAAATCACAAGGAACAAAAATAAATGTTTCCATTTTCTGCTGTGAATACTACAAAGTGTAATTTAGAAAAATTATCAAATCACAATTAACATGAAACTTTCTAGCCTTCATTAGGCAAAGGCAAGTGTCTCTTTGTAGTATTTTCCCATCCCTGAAAGAGTCTATTTCTTCTCCACGTTCAACTGAAGCTTTAGTTGAGATCTTTTGATAGTACCAAAAAGGAAGTTCTTTTAACCACAGCTCAATAATAAGGTGAATGGAAAAACAGTTGGTTTCCTTCTGCTTCAACTGTTTACCTTGATCTGTTTTAAGCAAAGAGAAGAGAAAGAGAGAGAGTCTGTATATGTTCTTCATTACATAACAACCACAAGGTAAACCAGAAAAAAACCTGTAAAATACTGTTTTGTTCTCATGACTGAACTTTTACAGTTCTGATTTTTCTAAGTAATTCTGCTTGCATTTCAAAACAAGAGACTGAAGAGCTTTAACTTAGCATCTAAAAGTAACGCTAATGTAGTAGTACGTAGCCATAAAATGTAGGCCTAAAGTAAAATCATAAACAAACAAACAGACAAAACTGAGGGGAGCTATAAATTACTCTGTGAGCAACAAAGACAAATTAAAAACTACACTTATGTGTTCTTGAAAGAAAATTTGACATGATTTGGTAAGACTGAAACCTGGCATGACAATTCACATGACTGAAACTTATCAGTAAAACCTAAATAGGAAAGACAGCCAGGAGGAGCAAGAACGTGGGACTCCAAATTAAAGGTATCATTTACATACTTAAGACTTAGAGGCTATTTCAGGGTAGTTGTATCTGACAACAGTATCAGGTCTTTTATAGCTGCCAACACAGATGAGAAAATAGAAGGAGCAGGCCCCTAAAAATTACTTAGAAGTACATGTAAATATGTACAGAATCACACAGGTTTCTGAAGACATAAACTGGTAGACTTCTGCTCCTACTGATGTATTATTTTTGAAATGTCTAAAAATTACAAATCTATTCTGAACATAAAAATTAAACCAAGCAACTTAAAATCATCCTGTACTAGATCTCAGTATGATAGATAAAAATAACCTGGTCATTGTCTAAAACTGGCAATTGCCTATGTTAGAGCATTTAAAAATGAATTTCAATTACAATGTGCAAGAAGTACGACGTATATTTTTTTCTCTGCAAAAAGTCAGTGTTCTCAGATAGTTTTAAAGACACTTACAAACAAAACTGCTAAAAGTAGATATTTTAATGCAAAAGAACACTGAGAATCAGACTATACAATCCGGCAGCCATGAAAGAAGGATTTTTTTTGTGAAAAAGTATCCAAGCTGAGAGGAAAAGTAGTTGGAGCGATTTTTTCTTTCATGTATTGCAAAAATGAAAATGTGGAAGCTTACAGAAGTAAATGAAAATCAGCAGTTTAGAAATGCAGACCACTGATTATGGAAGCCAGCGGTCTGAAGAAAAGTCATGGTTAAACAGAGTCATGAACCAATGAAATCTGGGCAATGGGGCAGCTCTCGTCCCAAAATCTGATAGATTATCAATTGTGATAAAGAAGATAAGTGAAACTAATACATATTTCAGAAAGTGATATATTCATCATTTGCTGTGAGAACTAAACACTCATGATTTTCTTTGTAACTATGGAGGTTTCTAAACACCTAAAGTAAACCACTGGATCAGAAAACGTATCCCCAGAGGTTTAGAAATTATTGTTTCAGGAGATCTTGGAGCTGTCCCCTGACTTATTTTTTAACTAAATTTTGAAGCACTGGAGAAGTTCCACTGGACTGGGGACAAAAAAAAACGCCATAATACATAAATATTTCAGAAGCATAAATAGGACAACATCAGACAAGGCACCTTAACCTGAAATCATTAAAGCCTTTTAAATGATGCAATAATAAATGCTAAAAGGGCAGATGAACTAATCGTACAGAATTTTATAGAAAAAGGGTGTTCTTCAAAATTTTATTTTTTTTTATGACCTCACAAGCCTGACTAGCAAAGACTAAATTGACATAACCTAGTTGTATTCCTCTTATCCTTTAGATTTCAGTCCAGATATTTTAAATAGTGTACAAACTCAATATAAGCCATAATACACAGAAAATTCCTACTAACTGGCAGATCACTAAAAAAATTGCAAATGGGGAAATATTATTCAGAGAAATGCTTCGAGGCATGATGTTCTCAACCTGATGCTATGCAGTATCTCTGTCACTCGCCCAGCAAAATTTGGAGGAAATGTAAAGAGCTGGTGAAGTCATAAATAGTAAATGGGGAATATGAGCTATAGGAAAGCATCCAGAAAGTGTACTCACTTGAACTGCATTTGAACACAATTTTGTGCATGTTGCTTTTATACATGAAGAATGTCAGGCTAGAAAACAATCACGACATAAAGTCACTTGCACGTGAACTGCCTGAGTAATGCAGGTAAGAACCATGTTGGTAAGAGCAAGGGAATGTTCTGCCATAAGCAAAGGAGTCAGGAATGCTAGCAGCTCTCCAACAAGTCACCAGTAACATTAGTACTGGAATATCATGTCCAATTCTGACATGTCTACACTTCAAGTAATATCCTGAAGCATTAAGAAACAATCAGGGCCCAAAGGAATGATTCAGAGTGTCAGACGATGTAAATCCCATTTTCAGTGATTTACTGAAAATAAGGTTATGAGATGCTTTCAACACAAACTGCAAATATCAACTCAAGGAAAAAAATATGTGCTACTGAGGAGTTCTTATAAATAAATAAACACAGAAAGAACAAAACTTTAAAATTTGGAACAGGTAATTAATGCCAAACAGAAAGCACACATAATGATTGAGAATAGTATACCTTGGAAGCAACATACATAGGAACATGAAGCAGTTTCCATAAATGGAATCTTTAAATTAGGGCTATATGAACAAAGCATAAGGTTTGATGCAGCAGTTTCTCAGCGTGATTGATTTCTTGGCCTCTGTGTGCACATGAGTTCAGTCTATGTATGAGATCCTCATCAAGTTCAACAGGGCCAAGTGCAAGGTCCTTCACCTGGGTTGGAGCAATCCCAACCACAGCTACAGGCTAGGTGGAGAATGGATAGAGAGCAGCCCTGAGGAGAAGGGCTTGGGGGTACTGGTGGACGAAAAGCTGGACATGAGCCGGCAGTGTGTGCTGGCAGCCCAGAAAGCCAACTGTATCCTGGGCTGTATCAGAAGTGTGGCCAGCAGGTCGAGGGAGGGGATTCTCCCGCTCTACTCTGCTCTGGTGAGACCCCACCTGGAGTGCTGTGTCCAGCTGTGGAGCCCTCAACATCAGAAGGATATAGACTGGTTGGAGCGAGTCCAGAGGAGGCCACGAAGATGCTCAGAGGGCTGGAGCACCTGTGCTATGGGGACAGGCTGAGAGAGTTGGGCTTGTTCAGCCTGGAGAAGAGAAGGCTCCGGGGAGACCTTATAGCACCTTCCAGCACCTGAAGGGGCTACAAGGAAGCTGGGGGGGACTTTTTACAAGGGCCTGTAGTGACAGGACAAGGGGTAACAGGATTAAATTGAAAGAGTTTAGATTTAGATTAGATAACAGGAAATAATTCTTCATGGTTAAGGTGGTGAGGCACTGAAACAGGTTGCCCAGAGAAGCTGTGGATGCCCCATCCCTGGAAGTGTTCAAGGCCAGGGTGGATGAGGCTTTGAGCAACCTGCTTTAATGGAGGGTGTCCCTGCCCATGGCAGGGGGGTTGGAAATAAAAAATGTTTGAGGTCCCTCCTAACCCAAACCATTCTATGATAATATGGCTCTATGATTCTATGAACAGCAACTTGTAATTCCAAAAATCTATGTCTAAGCCACAGATTTTTCTTCAAGTTAGCAACAAAAGCTGATCTATTATCCAGGATGATATGTAGCCAATCAGCTGTACTGCTGAGTGTAACAAATTCAAGACAACAGGTGTTTCGTCAGGTAGACAAAAACTTAGCCAGGGTTAGAAAGCCAAGTGTTAGAAGTTGCAGTGTGCCTCCTTGGAGACTGCTCATAAAAGCAGTGGGTCATCCTAGAAAGGTCTAACATCTGCCTTTCCCCTGCGAGCATGTGTAGGGGGGAAATCGGTGAGTATAGTAAGTACCTGCCTGATTTAAACACTTACGTTATCGTAGAGGAGCTTATAATGCCCCAATCCTTTTAACTGTGTGCTCATAAAGTAGTGCCAATACAGGTCTCAAGTGATCTCCTGTGTCTTTCACTGACACAGAGCTAAGTACGTGTAGACAGTTCCTGCCTGTTTACCACCAAACCAAATCCTAAAGGAAAAGCCCTCCAATGAGGGATTTATCACAATATTTCTGTGTATCCCATTCCAGCATTACAACCATCCCTTCTGTAAGCTGAGAGCGGTTATTATCTCTCGCCTTCAAGAATTAATGTTCTAGATCTTTCATTCTTGTTGCCTTTTTTCTGGATCGTGTCCAGTTTGTCTTCATACTTCCCAGGACTACTCCAGCTGTGTATGGATGAGTGCTAACTAGAGTTATATAGTTTTTCAAGGGAAAGATCTTAATAGTTACAGACACTCTTGAGGCCTGAATCTTCGAAGGAAACTTAAGCATTTATTTAAGTCTGCTAGCACTGGGTACCTAATAATTTGAAGGCCAAGGGTATATGAAGTTTGGCCTCAAAGTCTGGCCACAAAGTAGTGAAAAGAATCCTGTTGAGGTCAAGTCCCAGAACTCCATCTGGTCTCAGGAAGACTAGAATGCAAAGATGGAATTTAGGTGTAGAGCAGTTGGCTAAATTGCTTCAGGTTTTGAGCAGAGTTAATAGCAGCTTTCACCATAAAGCATACGATGCAGGCTAAAGTCACCAGAATTTCCAAAAGGGTTGACAAGGCCAGTTCACAAGGTCCTCTGTTCACTCAAACTTTAAGTAAAATACACACAGGACAACTATAAGGCCAGTATTATATTGGGAACAGCCTTCTATATAGGTACATAAGATGTAACAGTCTTCTAAGAAGGTAACTGCCTACTGACAGCGTGAGCAGGCAAAAAAGAAAATGTCCAGATAGCGAGCTTGAGAAACAAAGGGTTTAGCCCTGCACAACTGACAGATCTAATATTAATTGTTTTGCTTCACGCAGCCAATAAATAAATAATAGAGGCTTGCATGGACAGAGTAACTGTCAATTGCCTCCTAAGACAAGCACTGCACAACTGCAGAAAAAGACATGAAAATCAATGCTTCTGCATAATCCAGAGCTGGATTCAATACCTGGGATCTGTCTTCAACATACAAGTGTCATCAGGAAAAGGTGGTCTCTTCCAAGAAAAATTTCACAGTACTTAGGCCTGAGAAAGACAATTATTTACTCAGCACTAGTAAAAAACAAGTATTTCTGGATATAAGAATAATTTTCAGCATGAGGGAACTTTTGTTGAAAAGTACGTTGAAAAGTTCTTTGAAGATAGCAGCACTGTTGAGCTGGGTCCCAGCTTTGGGCACAGGTCCGCAGTGTTAGGGAACAGGTCATAATGCATCCATCCTATGTAGTCCTCCATCCTACCCTGGGCTGAAACAGTGTGGTGAAAATGGTTAAAAATTGATTTACACCACAGATGTCAAAGAACTTGATATTAAGGAAAACCCTGTGCACATATGTGAAGAACATATTATTGCTCAGCTCCAGTTTATACAGTTTATGCTGCTCTTTTAGCATATTCTTATTTGTGAGACCACAAACATACTTCCTACTAAAACCATTCTAGGCTTTAAATACTGCAGTATCTCAAACTGTTCCAATTTCTTTCAAACTCTGAAATAAGAAACAAACCAGCTTTAATATTTATGTTTTCAAAAGGATGATGATGACTTTGGAGCTTTCAGTTAAGCAGCTACCTTGAGACTGTTACAACAGCAAGGGAAAACAGTAAGTTGCACAATCTTGACCTTTTAAAATGTTCTCTAATACATCATGTAAAAAAAAGTACAGTATTAAATAAGAAATTTGTTAGCCTTCAGCACAGAGGCAGGTTTATTAGCAAACAACTAAGTGGAACAAAAAATCTATAACCCTGATCTTATTGAAATAATTACAGAATCTTTAATGTCCCAGTAGGCATATACAGAGAATAAGATGGAGCACACAGAAAGAGCGCAGTAATGAAAACAGACAGAAATAGGCCATTCATCCTACCTTTTACTTAGTGCATACAAATGACTGTCAAAAGTATAAGACAACATAAAAATGATTACTGACCAAAATCCAGTCAAAATTTCTTCTGTGCTATTAAATTTTGGGAATCTGTGGGACAAAATTAAAATCAGACCCCACATTCCAGATAAGCAAATGTTTTTCTTTTATCTGCATGCTTAAGCGGCACTTTTTCGTTTAGCTGTGTAACACTGCAAAGTCAATCTGTTAAATCTGAGGAGTGGTGACTTAAAATCATAAGAATCTCACTATTTAGCTATTCTGTATGTTGCCCGTACTACATCCAGTACAGATTTAAAATACACATGAATAGAGTTTGCAAAATGTAATCCGATGAAGAGAAAACATACAGATATATTGAGATATCACACCGAAAGCAACTGATCAGATGATCTGGCTAGCTACAGTAGGCAGAACAATATGGCCAAGTTGGCAATCCTGTACAACCTGCTCTTTTGCATTTTCTTTAAAATCTATTTGGCCTCAACTACAAAACTTAATGGCACAGAGGGACCTTGTCACAGCCAATGCAAGAAGCACCATGCTGCTGTGCTTCCTTGGAGCAGAATGAAAAGCAGAATATGGCTCCTCAACCCTCTCCCCTCTCCCCCTGTGATGGGCTGAGAGAGTTGGTGTTGTTCGGTCTGGAGAAGACCCTGGGGAAACCATTTGTGACCTTTCAGTATATAAATGGGGCTTATAAGAGAGATGGAGAGAGACTTTTTACCAGGGCCTGTAGTGACAGGACAAGAGGCAACAGTTTTAAAATGAGAAGGAGTAGATTTGGTTTGGATATAAGGAATAAATCCTTCACAGAGAGGGTGGTGAGGCACTGGAACAGGTTGCCCAGAGAAGCTGTGGATGCCCCATCCCTGGAAGTGTTCAAGGCCAGGCTGGATGAGGCTTTGAGCAACCTGGCTTAGTGGAAGGTGCCCCTGCCCATGGCAGGGGGGTTGGAATTAGTTGATCTTTAAAGGTCCTTTCCAACCCGAATTATTCCATGATTCTATGTTTCTACGAATCCAGTAGCCCAAGTAAGATGTAACTGTTCTGCGTACAGAGAGCCTCACTTCTCTGGAAGCCTGAGCCAAGACCTCACTCAGCCTCTTCTTGCCCCTCCCTTAAACCTGAACACGGTAGGGGCGTAGAAGCTTTGTACCAGCTTCTTGCAAATGCTGCACAATACACACTGAGCTTTTGGTCTAAAGAACAGGAAGCCACCTTCCTCATCCTTCCTTTCTTCCGGGAAAAAGAAGATACTATGCAACCCTAAAATAAACTAGCTATTTCCCCTTTCCTGTCTCCTCCTGTATATGCTAAAATTAACTTCTTGTTTTTCGTTTAATGAAACAACCTCAACAATCCTTTGACACTAGCCTTGGTGAGCCTCCTTCACCCACACAAGGAAATCCGTAAAATGTGTTTTAGTAAAGTGAATCGGATAAAGGTAAGTTACGTTTCTAACCCCACTGCTCACTGTGGGTAGCTACTGAAAGCTATTGAAAGCATCTCTCAGTTTACACAACTCAGATTCCTAGACGGCACTGTAATAGAAATATTTCCCAACAGATAGGGAGAATAATTACTGTTGTGAGGGAAGGGCTAAATTGTATAGAACGCTTCACAGCATAATGCAATTGTAAAAACACTTCAGAAGCACTATGATCTTTGATTTACATCTTCCACGTTCCATGCATAGCACTATCCATCCCTTCTTTGTGAGGAAATACTAACATTCTTACATATAAAAGCTGACCAAGGAATATTTTCAGGACAGCTGCCATTCTCTTTACTTTTCTCAGAGGGAAAGGGAATAAGTCACATTCTTGTCACAGTGGGAATAAAGACATTTTCATTATGACATAAGTTTGCAAAGGAAAGGGCTTCATTATGCTCTCCTAATTCTACCAGGATGAGATAAAAGACATCCCAGAGATATTTTAAATTGTTTCTTTGCACAGTAAGAAAAGATGCAACTCCTTACGGAAGTGTCTATCTATGCCAAATATCAAGTTTCAAATTCCAGCCTTACTTGCTTTAATATTTTTAACTACTTAGATTTTTGTAGGTTTTTTTTTAAATATGGAAAGTACTTCATTTTTCAAAATAATTTCAACTACCTCTAGGTACTGAAAGTTTCAATAATAACATTTACTGTTGTCTAAAGATTAAGAACTGCTACTTTATACAAAAAAACCGAGAGGGGTTTAAGAACATGATGTGCAGAACCAGTGTACCAGAGGCTTATATCCTCCTGTTCTAGGAACTACCGTACTTCCTGTGAGCTACCGGAGTCATAACCACTTCTCTCAGCCTTATGTACCTGCTGGCCAGGTTGACATGTGCACTGTTGCTCCTTTACCCTGCTCTGGCTGCATCACAACGTTCCAAGGAAGGAACACATCCAAATTGGCTTTTGCAGGGTATGACCTGTCCCTCCCCTGGGAAGAGATGAGGTAACTGAGTCACACTACACCTTGATGGGGTAAAGGGAGGGGGAGAGGTGTTTTTGCTATTTATTGTGAAACGCCAAAGAAAAACTAGCATAAGTTACCTATTTGGTGATGATCCAGAAATGCTGAATGGGGAATGAACATTATATTTAGCCTAGTTACATGACATCTTAAAATTAACTTTTATTTATGGTGACATTACAAATCTTAATGTTCTCTGCAGATGTCTTTAAATTTATACTAGTGATTTGAAGAAGTTTTCACTATAAAATTCTATGGTATATTCAGAGCCCTTTATCAGAAATTAAATGCTAACATTACAAGCTACAATTAGAATATAGTATGTGTTTGCTCTAAAGATGGTGATTTCATGCCCTCTGAAGTTTTTTACTCCTTACTAACTTCATTCTCAAGGTATGCTATTCCTCCCTTTTGACTGTGAGGGCACAAACCAGAACAAACACATAGCAAAATGCTTGAAATACATTATGCAGCCTCTCAACTACTAACAATGCTCCTATTAAAAATGCATCAGTGTTCTTCTAAAGGGTCAACATTGTGCACTTAGATTTAACAAAGAGAATGCTTTACTGAATGTTTTAAACATTTCTTTGTGCTGTGTAAGGATAGCAGAATTTCTGCTCTGCTCCTTCATAAAAAACTGGGGACTTGTTTCCATTTGGAAGACAGTCCTGTCTCGAGATATGCACTAACAACAAGGCAAATATTTACGTGTTATTATAGGCTTGTCTTACTCTAGCCAGCGAAGTGCTGTTCAAACGTGATGGGGAGCAACCATCTGCCTAGGACCAGGATTTTAAAGTGGTGATGAATGCTCCCCAGAAGCACTGAATGAACCCTCACCTAGTTCCTGTAACACAATCCCTCTCCAGAAACAACTGCTTATTCTGCAGGCTGCATCATCCACCTCAGGACACACCAGTAAGGATGGTCTGGCTGGTCTTTAGCCATTTCTACCTTTCCTACCTTCCATCTGATGCCCTGCAGTTTGCAGGATGCAGGCCTAAAACAGTGTGCCCTAAAGTCATTGTCACACAATTAACCACAGAAGGTTTCCTGAGTTCCAGTTAGTCTGTCTCCTCCACATCCAAACCATAGGCCTCTTCAGAAAGGTAAGCCTCAGAAACACCATCAGCCAAAATAAATTGCTGTAAATGATGACTTTATCCCAACAGAGATTGGGATTCATAATGGATAGTTTTTGATCGGATCAAAACTTGAGGTGTTCAGCTTACCTCCATTAGCAATGTCTTTGCAGAAGAACTATACAATGTCCCTTCGCACACATCACCCAAGGCTCACAAAGCAGGCAAGAGTTAGTGCAGACACCACTATCCTCTTAAAGTTTTCCTGATTTGTCTATGATCTGTCTAGTTTCATTTTGTCATTTAACACTCTGTTTGCAAGAGGAAACAGAGTGAAGACACAAGCCACTCATTATGGAACGTGTAGGTGAATACTGAACCTCTGCCCCAACCTGTAACTGCTGATTTTAGTAGAGCTACTCCAGAATTAGGCTGGAGGCTGCCACAGCTCACCAAGATAACACATTCCAGGTCACTTTCTCTTGTTCAGACAGTGAGCTGTGCCATGCCCACAGCTGTTTCTCCTGCCTTCTCTGGGACAGCCTGGTAGCCTCTGTGCCTACCCTTCCTCTCCCTCACTCACTGAACCAGGATGGGGAAAACTGTGGTGATTGCGTGGCAGAGCCAAGGGCTGAATCTTAATCCCAGGGACCTCATGCACCCCACAGTATTTTTAAGGGAAGTTAGGTCAGGTTAAGAATCAGCAAGGGACACCCATATATTCCTCCCAGCCTAGACTGTGGTCTTGGTTACCAAACTCTTCAGACCGGACACTTGGCCAGAGCGTGCACCCGTTCCTTCCTGTGTGACCACAGTGTGCGAGACAGAAGGGTGAGCTCCCCAAACTTGCTCTGAGATGGAGTTCGGACCAGCCTCAGCACTTCTGGGTGTTTGGAAGTGTTTGCAGATTCCCCCAGTTGAGATGCCGTCTTTCAGGATCAGGTTCCTAGCCATCAAACACGGAAAGGGAAAACAGCCAATTATTTTGTATTACTTTGGCTCCCAGTATGTGCTAAATCAGTCATAAGATCATCCGCAGCCTGTTCCGAGATTTGACAGCTACTACACACTTTCAAGTTGATTGCTACCAAATTGGAGCCTCTCAGAAACAAACATGGACATCCTGTAGATAGAGAGATTCACACATTTGGTGGAAGTGCCTTCAAAGCTGAAGTTTGAAAAGAAAGTGCTAGTATTAAAATGCTATAAAAAGATACTATGGAATAAAACCCCCCATAGAAATATTGTTTGACAAATTATAGCTCAAATTCTAAAAGAAAAATGTTGAAGGTATGTACGCTTATATGAAAATAAATGTGTGTATATATGTATATATATACAATATGAATAACAGATTGGAGCATCTGAACTACTTACCAAAAGATTTTGAGCAGATTGTTAATTTATTTTAAACTGCATAGTAACACTTCTAAAATACACTAATCACAACAGTGTAAATACTCTTCAAGGCTGGTGTAACATACATATTTAGCTGATCTCATGTTTTCTGGGATTAAAAATGCAAATATGAAAACTTTTTTTATAATATGATGTGCTATCATCCATGAAAAAAATAGAACGGCATCAGGAGATTCAAGCATGCTTAGCAAAAATTTTTTCCTGTATGTATTCTTGAAATATGAGATATTTACATTGCATTGTCCAAGCGACATGTTATCCTTAAATCAACTCTAGATAGTATTTCAGTGATGTAATTGTCAACTGTGCTTTACTTGCAATTCTATATGGCAGGAAAAAGATAGTGAGAAATGTGATTTTGAGGATAAATAGCTTGATCGTGGTTAAGGACTGTGTTACCCAATCCTGGCTTAAACTTATGGCAACACCCCATAGGTTTATTTTGTTGGCAGAAAATATGTCAAGGATCAGGCAGTTCATTTAAGTTCCACGGAAAACCCTTGCTTTGAGTTTTATCTTTATTTAAACTTGAAACACCACTCAAATTTTGGGGCAATTAAAAAAGCATTGTTTCATTCCACACAAACTTAGTCCACCTGTTTTTGTAAAAGCTCCACTTCTTTCTAAAGATGCCTTTTGAGATGTATGATGATTTATTACTTTACAGATACCAAAACACAAACTTAGACGCTCACCCTCATCTTTGGTATCACATGCTCTTTCCTCTAAGACTTTCCATGCTAGGTCTTCATTTTGCTGCTTAAAAAAATTGGAGAAAAACTGCTCTGAGAGCTGGAACCTCAGGACGCAAGAGTCTGTAATGGTAGTTGCACATATTTCATAACCGAGATCCAAATGTTAAAATGCCTACTCAGTTCTTGCCTAACAATGAAAGACTTCAGGTGTCTCTTTATTGTCTGTTATTACTTATTGCCGTGATGTGTAGTGCTTCATCTCTGAACATGCCCAGAGTTTTTTTTTAATTTCATAAAGGAGAATAGCTTATCTGATAATTTATGTGTAGCTCCAAGAAGAATTCAATAGTCAACAGTCCCTCTGCTTAACACATTTCACCATTTCACTTTTTTCCTGAATTAAGCCAAGCCACAATTTCTGTAATAGGAAAAAACACTTCTAAGCTGCCATTCCTTATTTCTCCATTAACATACAGTCATTAATGACCCTATTTCACAGGAGATATGAGCTTGCTAAACTAGCCAGTTACATAGAACCAATGATTAAAAATACACTGTTTTATCTTTTGAACTCCAGAAGGAGTTTTTGCAATCACATTCTAAAAGAACAGAAATAGCCTGAACAGGAAAAGGCTTTCCTAGATGTTGCATAGGTACCCCCTGCATGGACAGTAGACGAGGGAAAGAAACTTGCAAGACCCTTCATCCTTTCAGGTTCAGCTGTGTCTTTCTTAAGTTTCAAACAGCTCGTTCACATCCAAGGGCCAAATGCGCCTTGACTACCACTATGTCTAGTGCTTCCTCCTTGCCAGAGACAGCCCTGAACGTCACATGGAAATAGACCGAAGAGAGGGGCCCTGGAAAACCAAAACTGAAATATGAAGCCCAGCTTAACTGATTCCTTAAACTGAAAATTATTAGGCACAGGATTACAAGTATAAACATTTGTTGGCAAGACAGGCTTTAATGAAAAACTGCTATTAAATTAATGTATTTCAATACAGCAAAATCTTCACTTGAAGTAAAAGATCATTTCAAAGAATTATAAAACTAAAGTAGATCATTTGCTTTTATGTAACCATCGATTTGAGAAAAATATCAATAAACACTGTAAAATAAGTATTTGATTTGGAGATAATAATGACTATTAATTTTGTATTTAAAGAAACAATACTAATGTTCCAATTCTTTCGGGAAATATTTTTATAAACAAATTAACTAATGGTATAAATATAAAACATCATTCAGTTTTCACAGCCAGGCAAATAATCTGTATCAATGATTTGGAACAGTGATTCATATTCATATGATTTCTTTAATTAGTAGAGATATTGAACATTGCCATATTTCTTTCATTAGATTATTTCATACTGTTTACAAAGATTGACTTTTTAATAAGGAAATTAGAACTATATAATAAAAAGTCTGCTTTTAATAAAAATAAATCATCTAATTATTCATATTTAAATGTACCTAATCTAGGCTTTAATGTTCTCAAATTTATGCTTAGGCAATGGAACTGAGTATTGAAAAAGATGGGTACCCATGTCCCAAAGTGAAACCCCAAAACCCGAATTAGCCTGTACAGTCTTCTAAATAATGAAAGTCATGAGGCCAAGTATAAAATTCAGAAAACCCCACATTTTGAGAGATTAAATAAAAATGAGTCTCTCTTGAAGTTCTGTCTAAGCCCAAAAGTCCCACCCCTGGACAGGCATCCAACTTTCCTTCTCAATACCTTCGAGGTAATGGTGTGGCTACACAAGCTTTTTGTGTCACAGCCTACAATAGAGCTTTCCAAAGCAGAAACCATGATGTATAAAAGGAAATGGGGTATGACAACCAAAATGATCATCATAAATGCAAAGGTTTAGGTTGCCTTTCCTAGGGTTACAGCCCTTAACCAAGAAGGAGTCTTGTGCTCTGGGTCCTGCTCAGGAAGTGTACATTTCTTCTGCCTAAAAAGGAATTAACGGATAAAATATGCCTAGTTTGTAATTCCTGAAAAGCCTTAAGTAGGATGAATTTGCATTTTTCACTGAAATAGCTGCTCTTATGGCTACAAGCAGTACAATAACTGAGCATCTCCCTGTGTGGGCATTTTCAGATGCTTAAGATGCAACTGGTTGGGTGGCAATTCAGGGCTTCTTAACAGAAAATTTAGCTACTTAAATCTCTGTGTAACTACGGGCATAAGCATTGCACAAATCATATTACTGAGTGGTTTTACCCTAGTAACCCATAGCAGTAAGCCAAATCAATTCAGTTATTCAAGGTGTGGTGCAAACACTGAAGAAAGTCCCTTGAATGAAGATCTACAGTATATGTGAAGACCAACTACAAGGAGCTGGTGTTGCAAATTAACAAAAGAGTTGAGGGAAAGCAAAGAGCAATAGTCAGAACCGCTGATTACACAAACCAGCTGCATTTACAATGCATGTGTTCTTTTTATATATCTAGGACTTATGAAGATAACAATCTGCACCAAACACAAACACAAGTCATCTAGAATCCTCATATAAAGAATAATACGTAGCTCTGACCATTTTCTCAAACACAAAACACACTTCAGTCTCCAAATCTACTTCTCCATCCTGAAGATCGGCTCTCACCAGGAGAGGGTGAGTCCCAAGGGTATTTCTGTACCTATATAGAGATCACAAACTCAAAAGTCTGATGATGTCCAAGGAGGAAAGAGAACTTTAGCCAAATGCATAATGACTGTAATGGCAGTGTTAGCAGAATGCTTTAAAAGAAAACTTTTGGGTTTAGCTCCAGAAAAAATTTGGTAGGATGGATTACTATGCAAAGGCAAGATATTCTACTTTACCCCTGTAGCTTCATAAATGATGCATTTGAGAAATGGGGTGTTTACATAACTACAATCATGCATATATTGTGCCTTCAGCAATTTCAATATTATAGACAGAAAATGGAGTTATCTTCATTATGAACTTCATATGGACAGCTTCATAAGCAGCACTGCAGTTAGATAATAAAATGAAATAAAGATATCACTTTAGGCCATATTCAAACCTTATTTCCATTTTGTAGAGATCAAGAGTATAACAGGCTCTTTATTTGTAGACCATACAGTAATTTTGCTAACAGAACTATGCATTTTTCCCCTAGCACAGTTACATGATCCATGAGCTTCCATATAAAAAATGTGTTTAGCTCTTCAAAGTTATTTCTCATGGCTAGTTCCCAAAGTTGAACCACATGATAATATCAAAAGATACTTGTTATTTACTGGGCCTCTCCACCACTAAAACCCCACAAGCCTTGCCAAGACCAGTATCTGTTAATATAAAAGTGGCAATATAAAGTAATTTGACTATACTAAACTGCATGTCAAAAAGAAATGAGTACTATAGTAATCGGCCATTTTCCTGGTTATCACGTGCATTTAATGTGATAAGCCAAGAGTATCTTAGTGAACCTTGAACTCTGCAGAGATGTAGATGAATTAGAGCTTTGGAGAACATGCTTTTTTCTTATCAGCATACAAATAGATAATAGCTTGGTTTTGGCAGGGATTCTTTATAGCTAAAGTACTTCCCCCTCAGGGAATCATACTGTCATTTGTTTTTATTTTCAAAATGAAAACAAATGGCATTGTAACTCCTAAGGGTGAAAATGACTTCGGTCTACTTTTTCCCCTGCATTCCCATCTATTCATTTTTAGTTAGATGGAATATAGATATAGTTTTTTTCCCCCTTTGGCTTCCATTGCCACAAAATGTATTCACTAGCTGTACAGTAATTAACAGCTCTTGACTGGAAAACTGCCAACATGTACAACGTGACACTCTTCCTTTGAACACTAACAAAGTGCATAAGTAATTTATGTTGGATTAAATATCCCTAACAGGGACCCTTAAGTAACCCAATCACTTTAAACAGGCTCCACATGTATGCTCCTGTGCAGTGAAAATGTCAGACAGTGATAACCCACTAATAGCACAGTTCCAACTATATTCCAGCCATTAGCATTTTATGACATCAATCCTCATTAAACCTGGCAAGGAAAAAGATACTAATGTTTCCCAGTTTTGCAGCCAAGGTGGAAGAGAAATGAAGAAAATGTAGACAGGTGCTGTCTCCCAAAAAGGATTAACATTTTTTAAAATGTGGTTGCAATTTTCTGTTAGTACCTTTGTTTGTATTGAAAGAAAGACAACAAAGAGGTAAGGGCTACAAGGACCTCAGTGGAATCCAGCCAAGAGTGAAAGAAAAGACTGGTATTTCAGCCATTGTGCTCCCTGCTAAAGCACTGTGCCAACTCATCTTCCAGCCCATTATATGAAATTTAATTTAACCTGCTATGCAATTAATTCAGATGTTCAGCCTATTTTTCTCATGGCAGAATCCCTCACACAATGCCTTATTTAAATATTAATCAGTCCTCTTTCAATTAGGACTAATTTGCTTCACAGGGTTTCTCTCATCTTCTGATTGCAGGAAAATGGAGGTAACTTGCAACGTTTGAGGATAATTAACATGGTATTTTTATAATACTGATACATCAAATGGGACCTTAATGAACCCTGCTGATTCCATTTAGTAAAGCATGCCTCAAAGTTATAATCAAGAGGAAAGCCATTGCCATCTGTTTAAAATACTAAGGAGCACAATTTAAACACAGAATAGTTATTTCTTTAAACTGTCTATTGTAGGGGTCTGCAAAAGTCATTTTTTTCATGGAAACTAATTGTACAGTATTTAAATTTGAACCTTTTATTACATATATGCAAACAGAGTCTTCCTAAAATGTAGAGGGTCCTCTTAATTAAATGTTGACAACCTCAGATATAAGTAATGTTTGTTAATGTTAATTTTCCAAACATGCTGTGCAGTTGATACAGAGGCAACACAGATTTTACTCTGATCTAATGAACACAGTATTTCTTGCACAGTACTTGAAGTACACACTCTTCAAAACATGCCTCCCTCTCCCTCCGTGTCCCCCCACCCCCCCCCAAGTACTCTTTGCAAAATGAAAAATAAAGGCATATGTTGTTCATTTGTTGGTTACTAAGAAAGGCAAACAAGTTAACATTTACACATGACCAGTTGCTCACAAAATGTTCCATCTGCTACAAAGAAGGTCGAAGTTCATCTTTCTTGTGTTTAGAACTGCTCTACTGTTTCTAGGTAACCTGTAGTCAAAACCCATGTGACTGAGATATCAGATCCTGACTTCATGAAAGAAAAGTCCTTAGTGTGAAAAAACCAGCAGTAAAACACAGAATATCACACCACTTGCTTCTTTTTCCCTCCCCTGTAAATTTTAAAAGTTCATGAATAAATATTGAGTGAGCCATAAAACTTGTGGTTTTTTAAAGTCAAAAATATTAGTACACACACCCTGTTAAAGACTCGGTATTTTGCTTTTTCTTGTATAAATATACTTCCCTGAATAAGTGACTTCAAAAAAGGAAATGTCATCACGCTGCTAAATGTCAACGGTTTACTATAAAAGAACATGGTACAAACCCCAAAAATTAAGTAAGTCACAGCAGTTCTGAACTTCTGAAACACCATTTCTTGCAGCTCAGCTCTGTGTGGCTTCTCATGCACCTAATAGCATGTCTTCACCCTCATCAGCACATTTGTTAGTAGTTGTGGGACTACTAACAAACCTTCTCAAATGCAGTGTGTACTTCAATGAAACTCTCTAACTTAATGATTTGGAAACTTCATTTTATTTGAAACATTCTGTCTTACTGGAAGAGACTGTCAGGGAAACAGACAACCTGATTTTAAAAGCCATGTTTACTTCAGCAATGGATTAAAACCTCAGGACTGATCACTGGGACAATATAAATTACAGCAGCATTGGTGAAAACTGCCCAAAAAAGAAACATGGGCATTCTGGTGCTGCTGTGGGTTTTCTACCCACCAAAGTCTAGAGGGGACATCTGGGACGAGATGACTACAAGCCAAAGCGAGCAAAAGAAGAATGATCAGCTTTCTAGCAATCTTCGTCTAGTAGAGCCATCTCTAGAGGCCCATTTGGGCCAGAACAAACTTGTGTTGTATGTAAATTGAACCACAGCTATCCCTGGGGACTGGGCTCAACCCAGAAATTCTCTGATGTGGATGCACAGAAACAAAGATATTCTGAGCAACTTTCATATGCCTATGCTCAGACTTTCACTATGTGGAAACTATACTACAGCACAGATGTTTCTCTGCTACTTACATCATTTTTAAAAGAAGGCCACACATGTCTTATAGACTACTTAAGATCTGTTAATAGAATTGATACAGATTCTGTATGAACTCATGGACAAGTAAAGGTAGAAATTTGGTAGCATGTGGAATATAATTTGACCAGAATGTGAAAGTAAACCTAAGTAAATACTGTGTCCGAGAAGAGGAAGGATCTCTGTTTATTTGAAAAAGTCATGAGACATTAATTTCCATTCTCCATTGCACATCTTGGGGTTAATTTTAGCAAGTTTTGAGTACTCCATATCACCATTTGCTCCAATTAGATGTGTGAATCTTGGTACTTCAAGGCATTTACCTTTAGAGACAAGGTAAGGAAATCCTCCAGCTTGTGATCCATTTCCTCGTAATCAGGAGTTATTCAGGTTCTTCAAAATTATCTTTTCATCCACCACTGCCTTTACCTGACTGAACTTTGGCAAGCTTCTTTTCAGATCAGCTTCTATTTCTTTAAGGTAACTTAAACCAAATTCTGATGTCATCCTTTTAATAATATCAATAATACCCTCTTAAGAAGGATACCTGATCCAAAAGGGAAGAGACTCTTGCAGGTCACGTTATCTACACATTGTTGGATATGCTGGATCATTGCATATTGTATACTTCACTGTTAAAGGGTAAAGAATCAGATAATACTTGTGTAGTAGAATTATAACTCTTTTAGTTGGGAAAAACTCATGATTTAAGATCTGTCTGAAAGGATGTATTAGAGTCAGTTTGTCACCTATATCAACCATATGTGGTAGACAGCCAATAAATAATACATTGCTCTCAATTATTTCTGAGCTGAAGGATCTGTAAGTAGGATGACTCTCTAATACAAATATGAAGAAGCCCTCACTTGGTATAGCTATTGCCTTTCCCACTGCCTAGCCAGAACTAGTCTGATGTTCAAAGAGTTCTAAATGTCACATTTTACCACAAAAATTTATCCTGTATGAAGCCTACAGAACTCGAGATGGGAAGACAACTGAGTTTTGGAATGTTAAAGCATCCTTTTGAGTAATGTCCTATTTTTGCTTGCCCAGAGGGTGTTCCCAGATTCTGCCCCTTCTCCCCCAGTTCACAAGAGATGCTGGAGACTTAGGCAGCAACGATATGAACATACATGAGGGATTTGAATCTCCCTCACAGGGCCAGCATGAACATTCCTGCAAGCTTCCAGAGTTTCAGCCTCTGAAATTGAGCAAAACACCGAGAAGAAGGGCTAAAGCCCTTCATAATATGCTTCGCTAGGGTCTATGTTCAGGGACAAAACATCACAGTTAGTACATGGTTCTTGCTTAACGAGTGTTGTTATTCACATATGGGTTTCTCTGGACCACGCAGACATCTAGTTTCCTAAATTGTCTCATTTAAAAATTAGAAGTTATTGCACTGCATCTCTGAAAGCACATCAGCTAAGAGGACTGCAAAGCTCTTGTTTGGCATTATGAATCTGTTCAAAATACATTGTCACTGACTATTCTGTGCCTACTCTTGTAAAGAGTGAAAGATCTCTGGGTTACATCAAAGATGTAACAGACTCATAAAAGAGTTTCTCGTGCTGCTGGTAGTTGACATCCAAGTGTGTCTTGTGTCATTCAGTTGGCTGTTTTCTGTTTTCATGCTTCATCTGGCACAACTCATCCCTATCTACAGAGGTATTCAGAAAAAGGAGGTGACAGGCAGCCACTGCTGTGAAGAATGAAGACTATAGTGTTTAATCAGATAGTCCATGGGGTGAGTCTGTGCTTGGGTGAGATTTATTACTAGCACTGGACACTTAGGCATCTTTCTGGGTCCATGAAACTTCATCCTTGTAGATCTATTTTTCAGAGGGAATAATGAGAAAATTCTCACTTTGTAAAGAAATCATAAAAGCAGATCAATGAGTTGCATCCTTGAATGATACGGCTAAGGTGAATGCATTCAGCTGAAAGACTGAATAACTGACTGAGATAACTCAAGAAGAAACCTTAGTACCCTTTGGGTATATATGCCCATTTATCAGGTTTATTATCCAGATAATTTAAAAATCTTTTATTATGGTGCCTATTGCAACTCCAGTTCCAGACTTAATGACTGTTCCATGAGTTCCATCTGGAATTTATTCAGTAACAGAATGGACTTTATACCACCACCCAGTTCCTATTGCTGACCAGACTCCACTTTCACTTATTAGCTAAGACCTCTCAAGGAATAATAGAAATGGATGTGCAGGAAGAGGTTTGCATTTATGATAGACTCCTAATAAAACGTCTATAACTAAACTGGAAAGCTAGTTAAAAGTGGAGCATATTTTTAATAGCATGATTACTATTTTCAAATATGTAGTGCTGTTTACATGTGTACCAATACCATTAAAATGGAAAAATAAATATCCCATAAATAAAAAACAGTGAAACACCCACTGCAACACTAGAAAAAAATGTAAACAAATATATCTTAATTAATTTTCATGGCAGTTTCAAATTCTAAAAGCACTTTTTACCAAAATATACATTTACAAAAATGCACATACAGGATACTGTGTAACTGTTCCAAAAGCAATGGCATTGTGGGTTAGATTCCAGCCTGTATTCCTACACTCCTACCTCCTCTCTTCTGTGCCAATCTTGTTTGGGGATCTGTGACACCTGTGTTAGTAATTCATAGAGTTTACACAACACTATTTTGTTTTGGGACTATATCATACTTCTCCTTCCTCTGTTTCCACACAAATTTTGTAAATAAACACTCCCTCTCCCAAGAGGACAGGCTTTTTCAATTTTTTTCTATTTTCTATGACTCAGTTGCTCACAGCACAGCATTACCAAACAGTCCTTTATACCATAAGAAAATATATAAGCAGCATGTTTGGAAAATGGAACAGAATTAATTATTTCAGTGCAAATTTTGAAGGGATTATAAAAAAAATGAGTTGAATGCATTAAAAATACCATGGCAGAGTCTTACGCTATATAAAGCAAAAATCCGTTATTTTTACATAATGCTCATCAAAAAAAGATGGACTGCAGCCATCAACACTGCCAGAACTGTCAATAATTAACAGATTTGAAAATATAAGTAGCTTATGCCAATCATACACATTTGGCAAAGGTGGCAGCCACAGATTTGGCAGTTGCATGTGTTACCTGGCTACTATGTCCTCCCTCAGTGCTCCACTTTGGCCTAAAAAGGCGGCTTTGAACTCTGCTAATGCCATGGACGAGGGGTGAGTCAGAGCATTCGGAGGAGCAGTAGGACAACATACGTTCCTGTCAAAAGTTTCAGAGGGCTCTTTGTAGCAACTCCTCTCCATCCCTCAATCTCACTGATATTGCTCTCACCACATTGTAGTGGTTCTGGACCACAAATGAGAACATCCCCCTTTGGGAAAGAAAATAATTAAATGTTTATAAGACCACTGGTTCTTCCCTGTAAATGGAGACTAACCAATCAATCTACCCATGCAAAGTGTGACCATCTCTCCTTTCAGACATTACCTCAATTTGAAAACCTCTGAAAGAAATGTGTGCCACATCTGAAATATAAGGCAAAAGCTCAAAGAACAACATGAAGTTGAAGCAGCTACCGAATTCTTTTATTTTGAGCCTGCATTATCATTTCTGAATTACAGAAGAGAGAAGTTCAATCAGAAAAAAAAAAAAAAAATTACTTTATCTCCAGGAGCAGAATTATGAAAGCCAACTGAAAATAATGTATAGTCCATGGTCCAGAGGGATGGGAAGGGGGTCTACCAGGCCCAGCTTCTACTGGGAGACTAACGTAGCCATGGGGGTTGAAGCTGTCCTTTTGCGATCCTGGGACATGATCCCCAGTCCTGGATTTGCCAGCCTGATACAGAGAGGTGACGTGATCTAGTGAAGAAGCCAGCAAGACAGTCCTCATTAGATCCTTGGGAATGAGAACTGAACAGTGCCTGGCTGGAGCGATTTACAGCATTTTTCCATCCATTTCCATGTCCCACAGAAGGAGAAGTAAAAGGTACCACTCTACATTCTTTTTCACTGTACTCTCATTTCTATTTACAGTGGGTGAATCACACCAAATAACACCTTTTTTTTTTTTTTTACTTTGTAAATACACATACTGTGTTAGCTGGACAACAGAAATAATGCTTAGAAAGCATTACTGGAAATTCAGGTTTATAATCTGAAGAAGAAAAACACTCACTTCGTGTCTGCAGCTACACTGATAGAGAAATTGTTTTAAAATGTAAAACTGGGAATTTTGAAGAACTAGTCACTTCAAGCCTGAGCATTCCAAAATAAACAGATAAAAGTGTCATTGCAAAAAGAAATCACAGCTTGACAGCATGAAGAAAATAAATGTAAGTGCTTGCAGCAATACTTTGAATGAAGAACACAAATATCTGACAGATGACACTTCTTTCTTGCCCAGTTCAGGAACTGTAAACAGGGTAAGGTCTAAAGCAAATTCAAAATCATGTTTTCTCTAGTGTGTTATGGTAACTAGCAATCCTACTGTAGAAATTTGAGC
This sequence comes from Eurypyga helias, assembly GCF_000690775.1. Classification (NCBI taxonomy): domain Eukaryota; kingdom Metazoa; phylum Chordata; class Aves; order Eurypygiformes; family Eurypygidae; genus Eurypyga; species Eurypyga helias. Next base: position 139,013 of record NW_010255859.1, read on the forward strand.
TAGTTTTAAGAAACATAGCCTGATAGAACTATTCCAGTCATTTTTGCTAATCAGTTTAAAAGTACCAAATGTGCAAGATCATGCTTAAGAAGCACTTTCATCCACAAAGTTTCAGAAAATAAAATGTAATATGGAGGCGTGATATTATTTTGCTAAAAAAGCTTCCTTGAAAAATCCACTACAGTAAGAACAAGAAGAGAAGTAATGAACATTTTCCCAACATTCCTGGGAACCTAATCTTTGAATTATAATATAATGTGGTTCAAGATCAGGTTTACTATTCCTGAGAAAAAAAAACAACTATGTTTTCATTGCTGGTGCTTTTCTGCAGCTGATCCTCGTCCTATCTTTCAATTTACAGAAAGTCTTGAATTTGTATTGAATTATTTTTTCATGACTTAGAAAAGAACCTTATTTAAGGGGGAACATAGTCTATGTGTTGTGGATGTTACATTTCAAAGCTTCTACTACTATTATATCAATTAGTTCCGGATTAGAAACTGTGATGGGCAAAACTTACTGCACATGCTTGGACTTCCTTGGATATCAACTCTCACAACCTTTTCCTTTGCTGTAAGTTCACCTTTGAAAGGATTTCTGCACCTGTAGAAATTCTTCATTTTTGGAAGAAGAGGAAGTCAGTGAGTAAAGGCAGGGACAATGTGTCTTGCACTTGATGAAGCTGAATGAAGACATGCCAGCGAAAGAGAACACATTATAAATCTACTGGGCCAAATATAGAATCATAGAATCATAGAATCTATATGCAACAGCTGGCTATGTCTGCCATCCCCACTCCTATTTTGCTACATCCGCTGACATCTAAGTACGTTCTAGTTATTACACGTTAAAGTCTGAAGCACGAATCCCTCACTTTTATTATCTTCCCGAGTATGACTCTCAGCATATGGCTCTTCTGCATGTGGACGGATCCAGTTCTGCAGCCTGTGTTCAGGCTAATGATCCCAAGTAATATCCCTAGAGTTCACTGTGATCTCATGCAACTTGGATTCCACTGACTTGAAGAGAATTCCCTTGATCTACAAAACTGTGAAGGAGAATCAGGACCTCTGTTTTCAGCAACCTCAGTCACACCGGCAGTCCCTGACAAGAACAGGTTTATGTCATCATAAACTTTAACATAACGAAATATTAAATTGAAGATGAACACATTATGTGCGGTATTTACCAAGACAACTAAAGAACTGTTAACCAGTGAAAACAACAAAATACATATTATTCTGTTAAAAAAAAAATCTGACTTCAGTTCTTCACAGAAGTTTTGTTGGTTGGATAGTTTTTTTGTTTTGTTTTGGGTTTTTTAAATCCCTCTACCTTAAATCATGAACTGGTTAAAAAGAAGGGAACTCTGAGGAATACAAGGCAATCTAAACAATGGTTAAAGTTTTGACTTCAGAAATGCAAAGCTTCTTAAAGCATACTCAGGAAAACAAGCTGTATGCACTGATAAAATTGTATGTACTGATAATTCCCCGGTATCTACACTTTACTACAAAGTGTAGGTATTGTTATGTTAAACAGAAAAATATTTTTTTTGTAACTCACTGAAATCCTATTTCCCAGCAACTCTTTCAAGATGGGTATGTCATTGAAGTGTAGTAGTATTTTCACAATGCATGATTATGGAACTCGTTAATGAGAAAAACTAAATGAACAAAGAACCTAGTGACAAACTGCAGGCATACGCATCTCCAGGTCACCAGTCCCGAAAGGTTAAGAGATGAAAGGGAAGTTTTCCTCTCAACTGACAGGGGAGTAAGAATCTTTTTCCCCCGTTAGCGCCGGCCAGCATGAGCTCTTGTATCAAAGACAGTGTTGTGCAACCGCGTAGCTCACACCACTAACGTGGTACCAGCCCCCCAGCAGGATGACTGTAATATCCCGAGCTAGACCTCAGCCATAGCTCTCCTCCCATTCTACGGTGCGGAAACAGCCGTGTGAAATACAGACTGTCCAGAAACGCTCTTTGTAGAGACAGACAACAAAGCTGTAGAAACACCCTTCCTGAAGAGCATCTGTCATCTGCCCTAAACGTACATCAAGGAGCCAAGGAGATGAATTGTAATGTAGCCCTTTGCAGAGCTCCTCTGGAGCCACCGCGCCACTGGAAGAAACATGTTCTCGACTGTATCTGCCCATGGCCATGCGTTTAGCAGATAAGTAGGAGGGCTAAATTTCCATTTCTGTCAATCTGGTATTTTTTACGAGTCCTAAATCTGGTATTTTTTATGAGTCCTAAATTTCCTTAATCAGAAATGATGGACTAATGCAAGATTTGAACACAAGGGTAAAATAATGGAGATTATAACACACGTGGAAAGAGCACAGCAAGCACATGTTGCTGTTTAACATTTCCTCTGAGCCAGTCTCCCTGTGAGGATTTGAGTATTTGATACATTTATATACAGGGGACAGAAAATCAAAATATCTCATATGTTTCAGTTAAAGAAAATCTAGTGTTTACTATAAAACTAGGAAAACTGGTATTCCTTCAGCAGTGCTAACTTTCAGACGAGAATCAGCCTTATCTGTTGCCTTCATGAATACTGAAATAGTTAATTGATTAGTCAAATGTTAACAATTGTTACGCAGGCTGTGCCATGAGATTATGTACTCACACTGAGAATCAATGGTAATTAAGTAGCTGATCAATACAGGCACCTTTTCAATGTGTGCAAAGCTCCAAAATACCAGTCCAGTTGCAAAAACTTAACAGGAGGAGTGAAAATTCACCAAAAGTGAGTTTTCTTCACTGAAAACTCTTTTCTCTGTGTAATGCTCAAAAATTTATTCTTCTCCCTTTTTGATGGGGAGAACTCCATGACATATTGACAATGTGTAAAGTTTAGATTTAAGAACAAAGCCCTCTGTTAGACATCCTATTCTGTTGTAGATAAAATCTGAGTAAAATGACCAAAGCAGGCTGGTATCAAAGCAATGCTGGCACTGACTGAAAAAAGCAGGGCAATGGAATATACTCGGTTATCAATGTCTTTAATCTATACATTGTTGCAGAGATCATGTTAAGCATTTCTGACGTACTGTACATCACAATTTTAAAAAACAAAGTATTTCTTTATGATTCCTGTTATAACTCTCACGTCATACATGGAACCATCTACCTAGTCATGAGCAATCATTGATGCCCAGTACTGCCTCAATTTTACATATACATGCATGGACACATGCACACAAGTTTCCACATACAAAAACCACAAAAGTGCACTAAATTAACTATAAAATGAGATGAGGCTCATTAAAACAAGAAACTTACATTACAGTTTTTAAACCTTACTCTTTATTTCTAAATATTTTACAATTGGTTTGCTTTGCAATAGTTCCCCCCTTCACTATTAAATTCTGTCAAAATATTTACAAAATACAAAGAGGTGTTCAGAATTTCCCATATTTATAGTGCTGCTTAAGGTAACTTTCCCAACTTACAGTGGATATAGTCATAACAAAAAATATTATATAGGTATAAGGGAGCCCTCAGTGGATCTGAAAGTTATGCATATATTTTTGTATGATGTGAATCCATAACCTCTTCCAAGACGGATGTTAACCTTTCAAAATAAAATCTATATCAACTGTTTAAATCTAGAATGAAATGTTATATAGCACATAACAACTGATATTCTATCCTGGTTTCTTTTTATTTCATCATCACAGAAAATCGATTTTCTTTCTTACATGTTTACATGAAAAACATGAAATAGGAAAGGAGAGCTTTAGCAAAAGTTTCAAAGAAACTCAAGGAATTAAAATCTTTCCTATATGACCTGAGTTCTGTGTTTTACAACCCATGGATACATGTAAAACATAACACTGCAATAGCCAACATCTTTCCTTTTCAAGTAACTGTACTGAATATTTTACTAGTGCTTCCTTCACTGAGTAGGATGTAAGATACTTGTGCATAGAATGTATGCGTAAGGAACATTTAAATTGATTTGTAGGCACAAATATACTATTTCCAAATAAAGACCATTATTTTTCTGAATAAAGAGTAAACAGGATTTTACTGATAAAAGTTTTTCTCTTGCTGCATACACATAACTGCTATTGATGTTGGGGGGTGGGGGGGGGGGAACCAAAACACAGAAAAGCCTTGAAGAAAAATGCTTTGTAGACTGAAGAGAATTTAACCAGTGTTTAAATTAAAGCACATAATACTCTGATACTGAGTAACATTAATTCTACTGAAATGTAGTCTCAATAATATTCAATCACCTACTCTTTGTATAAACTGGAGCAATCACCTGTTCCTCCTCATTTCTTAGTGTGTTTGATTAATGAAGATAACAAGGCATCTTTTGTCTCAAAGTTCCCTTCTCTAGGCTAACAAGCAGGACAAAAACTGATGAAGCACATGGTGTAGGTTTGCAAACACTCTAAAATAACCATTCTCTCTGCCTTCCTGCACTGCCTGCAGAATTTCAGCAGGTTTGCCTAGGAAATATATTGGTCTGTCCTGACTAGAAAAAAATATAAACCATAATTTTGGCTGTTGTTTTCATTCCTTTTATACTGACCAGTAACTCAGTTTTCTTATATCTGGCAATGCAGCCGTTATAACACGGTTTGCTTTGTACTGGCATTTTTCAACCATTTTTCTTTAGGTGTCATGTATCTCAAACAGCTTTACAGAATGAATTACTGTGTTCGAACAAGCACTTCCTCAATATGATATGAAGCACATGGATCAATCTGTAGGTAGTAATAAGAGAAGGAACATGATTGTTTGTATTTGTGGATTAACCTTTGGAGTTTTCAGATATGGGACTCAACAACCACCACCTGAAAGAAAACCTGAGCATAATGGCTTAGGTGAAGGATAAAATCTGTAACAACACAACATCACCTTATCGAGTTTGCTCTGAGACTTCTCTAACTCAAGCCTTAAGAGCATGATGTAGGTCCCAAGCATAGAGTCTTTACTCACATGCATTAGAAGCATTTCTACAGGTGCAAACTTCTAGATGTTCCCAAAGATAAAGTAACAAATGCTCTTGGGCTCAGCTATAAGAAATGCTATAAGTCATCATTCACTGCTTTTGAGCATTTTCTAAGAGTTATTAACTCTTACACTGAGAACCCTGAAAGAACAAGTCTGACATTTTTAATCATATGTCTCTCACTTGGGACATTATTTCTTTATCCTCCTTTGAAACAGAAATATACAAAATAAAAAATCTACTTCCATAGTCTTTGGGTTATTAGAATACTGCATAATAGCTTATTCATTATGATTGCTGATCAAAGTATTGAAAAGAATGTAAACAAAATTCAATAAAAATACAAAGACCTCCACAGATATGCCAGTGTTATTTTAAATCAAGTATTCAAAGAGTTTATTTTAATAATTAATCGAATAGCTGTATTATAATAGCAATAAATGATTTAAGATGTAATTAACTCAATTATAAACATTTCTTATGAATACATAAAAGATTGAAGTTCATTAGCATATAAAAACCATTACAAGTTTTGGTCTACGAATACAAGACTTTTAACTGCTGAAACCAAAATGCACAATATCATTCAGAATACATGAAAGCCAATACAATGATATCAGGATATTCCTTCAATTTCACATAGTCTTGCTTCCCGACTAGCAATCTTATCATTATAGCTCATATAATTCCTGCTTTGATATACTATGAGCTATTTTCAGTCTCAAGTTATCTCAAAAAGCCCAGCTACCACTCTCTAAGATAATATTTCTGTTGACTTCAAAGTTCCTCTGGTTTACACAGCACAACTCAGGCAAGTATAACATCAACGTATTTATTACAAAGTTTTACTGCCTAAAACTAAAGTTAATTAACTTCTTTATGCTAAGCATAGGACACCACAAGACATCGTTCCAGTAAAAGACCTCAGTAACATTCCCCGGTGAGGGAGGGGAAGAAGAGAGTCATTTCTAAGAAAAGAAAAAGTTAGAAGTAGTAAGACAAGCACTTTAAAAATGGAAGAAGCACTATGACCACAAAGCCAAAAAATAGTTTCAAAAATATGGTAACACAAGAAAAAGAGCAATGTTGGACTGTGTGCAGAAAATGAAAGACATCATGAAAACGGCTCACTCACACCGTATTTTATTTTAAAAACATATGGAGTTCAGGTTTTCAGTCTGCTAGCCGTGAATGCTATAAACAGCTTTAAATTCTGAAAAATAGCATCCATGACACTGCTCTCTATGACATGAATTACGTACAACATGACGAATGAAGTATAACCATGAGAATTTTACTGTTACCAGTTGTGAGATCTAAAGAACCAAACAACCCCACTCTCTGTCCACTGATTACCCCTGCCTGGCAGCAGGCAGCTTGCCTGCATGGCAGGCTGGAGAGGTGCTTTTTAAAATCCCAGTCTCAGTTTCTGAACTCAGATGGAGCCTTGACACGGAACACTGGTGAAACCTCACCTACCTAATCACCTTCTCCTGTCTTCCAGTATTAGTGATTCCATATGTAAGAGATCTAGCACCTTAATGTATTAGCATATATTTCATTAAAAAATCAGGACTTTTAAAAATATGTATTATTATAGTAGCACATGGAGTGAATGGACCTAGAGCGATCAACACCCCTGTTCATTACAAAATGTGAATATTGCACATGAGATACTCAATTTACGACAACTGAATTCAAATTAAGGCTAGAAACACACTCAGCCCCCACCCTTCCCCCTCCTCCCACCCCCGGCATGTGAAGGGTAGTGCTTAGCTGTGAGGTGCCCAGGAAAGAAATGCTCACTCAAAATCTCAGCTCCTTTCTGCTTCTCCCACATTTTGAGAGTGGCACAGAAATCAGTGAGAGGCAGACTTGAACTTTTTATGCTCTCCCTCCCCGCAACGGGGCAGCTCCTGTTCCCTCCAACAGGATGGGGGGAAACAATGGCTCTTGTAAGCTTGCTTTCACATACTTCAATGGCTTTCACATACAGCCTTGCGCAATGGATAAACACCCATACGTGCCCTGCTTCTTTTAGTCGTGCCATGAAAGGGGAGGGAATACACTGCGTCTCTTTTTTCTTGCATGCAATCCCAATTTGCTCCCGAGCAAAAGATACCCTTCTTCACGCTATAAAATATCTCATAGTGAACTATCATGTGAACAGAAATGTAGGCAAAAACCAACAAAGGTAAACAGAACGCCTCAAATTAAATTAAACCTAAGAACTACTCACTGCTAATTACCTATGTATGTGAGGATGTATTTAGAATACATAGAATTAAATTAGTGTGAGAAATTTTTAGAAACTTAAGCTGAAGAAGAAAACAAGAAGAAAACAGAAGCTGAATTACATATAATCACACCCTCATGTCATCTTTAAGAGAATGTCAAATTAGAATGCTTAAGAAAATGCAGGAAATCTAAATGTGGTCCCTGATGGACTGAACCTGGGCTCTATTTCAAAGGACTTATTCTCTAGTTGTCTGCTGCCCCTTTTAAACCTGATAATGGAGACTAAGGTCTGGTCAGCTTCAGACTGGCATTTGTCTTTGATGACTAATTTCTTCTGTGCCTGCATATCTCTTCAGGCAGCTAATTTCTGATAAGGTTTACTCTAAAAAAGAGTCTAACACGAACAAGTAATATGAAGCCAATCTAAATACATTTACCTTTCACAACATTAACTTTCAAATCATACAAACTAATCAGGCCTTTGGAATTTGCATTACTTCTCAGGGAAAATGCCAGAGCTACATGAAATAATGATTCAAATGGTGACATTCTTCCTTTTTGTTCCACACTTTGTCCTTCATTGACGGCTGCCCTGATGGCAGGGTAGTGTATTAGGAGGGCTCAGCTGCTTGAATTGATGATAAGTTTTAACAGCTGAAGATGATTTGTTTGGGGCCTCAATCTTACGATCTCTTCTGCAAGTAGGTTTCAAATAGTGTACTAACAAGTGTTTCTGCAAATGAAGTGAACTCCAGATATGAGGGAGACAGGGGCTTGATATTATCTGGGCAAGCTACTTTTCAAGCCTTACAGCAGATCCTTGGACTGGCTTTATGTTTTGTCAAGCTTGAATAATGTGAATGCATATGAATTTTCATATGAATATGAATTTCATCTATATGAATATGAAAAAGAATTTCATCTTCACTCGAAGACATACTGATCATTTTAGAAATACAGAATAAAATTTTCTAAATTCACCAGAACCTTGTGATTTAATTTCCTGCTCAACAAAGAAAACCACTGAAACATCACCTCATGTACTTATTACTTAAGCACTGCTGAACTGATACTGTCAAAGTATGACTTAACAAAGCTCATAATCCAAGGGCTAAGACAGACTCCTTCATGTGAATAATTTTAGTAAAGCAAACAGCCCATATCACTGCAGACAAATTTCAGCTTTGGCACTGCAAACTGTTGGCTTCAAATGCACATGACTGTAGCCGTGTCTTTAGGTGAGATTATTACACAGTACCAACATCATACAAGATGTGGCTACAGTTCACTGGTAGTGCAATGATTCCTACAGGTAATTTCCAGCACTGTTTTTCTTCCCACATATACAGCCTGAACTTAAAATGTTCTTTTAGACTGTACTGAACCTAGAACACAAGGACTTTTGTCTTCAGTTCTGCTGATCCTATCAGCCAAGTCGACCCAATGAATCACTTGTTCACTATCACTGGCTTTAACGTAGATAAAATCAGTAGCAACCTTAAAGGAAAAGAGCCAAGACTTGCAACCTAGGTGAAAATAAGGCACTGTGTTTATACCTCTCTAAAAGAGAAGAATTTAATTTAGTTTTCTGCAATGGACTGAAATAGGAGAACTTCTGAAGCACAGAAGACACAAGCTAGAAAGCCAGGGACCTTCTATAGCACCCAGGAATCATAATGATATCAGGAAGTGCTTTTTACAGAATCCACTAGAATCACAACCTCTTCTGGAATTAGTGAATAGGTTGGCATAAGCAGTACTAGAAGACAGCGGATAACCTTGAGAAATAATTTGCCCGCTATGACTGATATAAAAATCTAAGTAATAAGACTGCTATACATAGGACAACAATCTCAAATCAAAAATAAAACCCTCTCCCAAAGAGCTGAATGCTAATTTAACCATTTTTTCCTAACAACCATACAAATGAACAGGTGCAGGGTTGTGTAAGTGCTCTTAGGGAAGTGCTCTGTTTGCCAGAATGGCAAACAGAAAGAAGAAAAAAAAACCTTCTGTGAATGCAGTCATAAAAATGTCTAAAACTTAACCTTTAATCTTCTTTAGCTAAATAAATAAGCTAAGTGTAAGATAGGGATTTTAACTCTAACCAGACACATTTACAGTGATTGACTTTTACCATGCAGTGAATTTTTGCTTATCAGATCAGAAGTTTAAAAAGAATATTATCCAGCACATTAAGCAGTGCAATACCCTCATCAACTTTCATTTCTTCATAGGCATACAAAAGTTGATGAGCAGAATTTTTAGAAAAAATTATAAAGCCATGCCTTTGTTCAATGTTTTGTGATATTTTTCCAGTTCTGTAACACAAAAGTCAATTATTCAAGATAGGAAATTAGTTGCCAGTTGAAAAGTATTTATATTTCTTTTTTCCCAATCATTTTGGAAGTTTGAAGTTCATTGTGTCATATGAAGCACTACAAAACTCACTATGAACAATGAACAGATTATCCTACAACTGTTTTTCCTTCAGGTTGAGAAATGAAACCTTAGAAGATAGTCTGATAGGGTAGAAATAGATCAGGCTATTAGGCGCAGCTGTGAGCCATCTAGGTATAAACTGCATAACCCATGAGTATTCCGGAGCAGCATCATGACACAGACAAACGCTGCTGCCTTTGCTGTCCCCATCCTGAGGCAATGGCTCATGGCAGGAATCTATGATATTCATCATGGCTCCACGAAAGCTGTGCTATGTTCTCAGGGCTGCAAAAGCAACACCGCTCACATTTAATATGTAATGAGCGGTTAATCTCCTCTGAATTTTCTACCTATGAAGTTTCCATCATAGGCAGAAGTTGCATTCACAAGTCACTAACCAAATACACAAATTGCTGTTGAGCATTATCTCAGCCTTTGCTCACAGGAGCCCATTTTTTCCCAAAATACACAGACCCCCTTTGTCCTTTTTGGTCCCTTTCCCTCTCTTCTGCATCGTGGCTCAGTTACTGTAGCAGACGCAGCAAGACACACCCTGACTCAGCCGAGGGCAGAGTGATTTACAGCGAGGTTCCCTAAACGTGGGGAACCCACAAGTTGCAGGTAAGACCTATAAAAACCCGTCCACTGCCCTGTTTATGTACAGCCATACTGCTGCAAGCTACAAGAGTTAGCCTGTTCTTCAGGCATCAGGACAGCTAGGGTAGGCGAGCCAAGCCTGGCCATCAGGGCCACGATGACAGGCTGTTTATGTACAGGTTGTATTTTTAATATCTGCCTTGCAAATAATATTAATAGGAGAAAATGTGTGAGAGAGAAATGCATAATCTTTCACTGTAATTAACTATAGGTAATTAACTTTTACTGTAGTTCACGATGAGTTTCACTGGACTTAAAACAAGATATCTAGGATGCTGAAAGTGAAAGTTAAGTTATGCAATACAGAATATAGACCTCCCTTTGCAAAGCTGTCACAGCTATTATCATGAACACCTAATGACTGGACAGCAGTGGCCTCCTACACTACACTTCAGTTATTTAGATAAGGAAATAACTGTATTGCTAGAGGTGTTTTCCAAACAGTGTCTCAGTTACTTTTAAAATAAAGTAAGACTAAAAGTCATGAAAAACCTTGAAAATTACTGCTCTATTATCAGCTTCCGAGGTTATGGCCCTAGTGGTCCAGACACTGAGCATCCTACAGAAACTAGAGGTATAGGATGTAAGAGACAGCTGAGCCAGGCCTTATAGGTAAGCAATGGTAAAATCAGATTGTAATAAAAGAGTAACTCTTCAGTATCTCTCCAGAACGTCTCTAAAAATACCTCCAGGATTTTATTCTTTTATGGAAGCAACTTTCTCAGAGCTGAGCTCTGCAGGAGCTGTAGAACTTCTTAAACAAGTAAGAATGAAAGACGGATTTTTACAAGTAGAGGAGAAAGCTAGTAATTCTTCACAAGGGGAGACAAGAAATAGCATAATTTTTTTTTTCTTTTTTGCTTAGCCACTCTACCAGTAAAAAAATAACAAGAGCTTTAAGAAAAGCAAATAGATAACAAACAAGAGGGTGAAACAAGGATAAAAAGAGAAAAACATGCAGAAGTTGAAAAGGAAGAAGAGAAAGAGAAAATAAAGAAAAATGTTAAAGTATTTCTGATGGCTTCTGAGAAGTAGATGAGAAAATTGTGTGTCAAAACTATTATAATTCTGTCTATTATTATACCTTAGGAGGCACTTTGATAGTACTGTGATGGGAGTAATTATTATACATACACAGAAAATGCATTTTAGGGGATGTGAAAATATCACCACTTTAGGAACTTTGTGCTAATTACATAACATTATATTCTGCTGAAAATTAGAATTATTGCCATGTTTATCTTACTCAAAGATGCATTATGGGTTTTACTTGGAATATTCAAATGTACTATTACTGCATATCTTTTCATCAAACTGACCACTCACTAATTGTTAAAATTATTCTACCATACTGCGGTAGAAAGATTAATACTGTCAGGAAAGTACAAGGCTCTGAAGTGTTGTCAAAACAAAGAATATTGATCTTCTTAAAACACTGCAGTTAGTATATAAATCACCTGAAAATGATTGACATTAATATGTGTCTTTTGTGCAAATGCACTTTATCATGTACCTTTTTGACAGTAATAGCATTTTATTATACTGCATGGCACCTTAACTTACTCTACAGACAATTTTTTCAATTTCAGAGTTTCCATTAAAAAAATAGTTGTTGAGCAAAAAGAAAATTAACTGTCTTTATTCAGCTTGATTTAATACCTTGTCAGTTTGGTGCATTTTTTACGATTCTCTGTATAAATAAAGAGTTGAAAAGAGCTATTCTAATGGTAATTTGGATCAACCTTACAAACATATGATTCCAGGTTTCTAAAAGAGGCCCACTTGAGGGGGCTTTAAAACTGAACAAAAAGAGCCCTAGGGCTCTACAACTCACATTTAACCTACTTACATGAAAAAGGAACTGCTTTGGTTAAGAATAAACTTCCACAAGCTCAGGTTCAAACCAAACATGCCAGCATATTAGTGAGGAAATGAAACAGCAAATAGTAACTCCTTTCATACTTGTAAAAGAATACTGTATTTATTTAAACGCTTTCACAGAAATTCTCATTTTAATTAAATTGCATTTATTGAAATAACATTTTCATAATTAGGAAAAAATAAGCAGTTCCTTTTAAAGACCTATGAAAGTCACAGCAACCTAAAATATATGGAGAAAACATATAATTGTGAGAATAAATCTGTCTGACTTAAGACGGGACATGAGTCAGGAAAAAACGATAGTCTTTTTTTTGTGCTGGGCAAGCCTGTGCAATGTAGCCACAGTAAATTAACCTCTGGCTGTTTGGAAACCATTGTAACCAGTATGCAATTTTAAAATGTGGTTGTGCTTGATGCATTTTTTCCTTCTGGATGATGCTTCTTGCTGTCATCATACATTGCTTTTTCTTTATGTCCACCTCTTATGAAAAGTGCTGGAATATCCTTAGAAATTAAGATTTATCCCATACTGCTATTCAAAGAGATCAAGAGAAAGGAGGGGAAGATAGTTTCTTTCCCCTGCCACCCACCACTACATCCTAGAAATTAGAGAGTGACTATGAAGGTTTTCACTTAGCACCTTGTGTAGCCATGAGGTCGGAGACAAGGAAATGGTTTCACTGTGAACACAAGGGTGAGGACATACATTTAAAATAATAAAAGCAGCTAAACCAAAAGAGAACAAAAAGCTAATTATCCCTTCATGAAATGGTCATGATCATTCAATCCATGTGCTGGCAAGCTACCTTAGTTTAAAATCCATGCCTACATTCCTGAGGTCCTCATCATCAGGATAAAATGTATCAGATCAGTTTTAGGCATGTGTCATTGATTAGTTTTAATACTTATTAAGAACACTTTTGGAACGGAAAAAATTACAGAGTCTACAATAACACTTTCTATTGTACATGTTCACCATCCAACTGCTTTATCACTTCAATCTTATCCTTCACCAGGTCATTTAAATATACGTTTATTTGGAAACAATGGTGCAGCTGCTGCTTGTTTGCACTGTTTCTAGAGTTACTCAGCAATTTAACTAGTTCACTGCTTGCAGAAAGAAGAGGAGGTATGGCAAAACTCAGGGAAATACAGAGGCACAGAAGTGAATGTCCTCTGTCTCAGATGTCCAGCCCTGTCCCATTAGTGTACCATTACTCCTCCTGGTTGGGAATACTGGAAAGTCCTTGTTCTGATGGCTGGAAATTAATTCACTGGCAATTGATAATCATTTGCTCTTATACCAACACTTTGAAATCACTCTTCTCCCTGACTAGGGTTTTTTCTCCCTCAGGTACTTACAAAGAGAAATAATGTCCTCTCTCGTCCCTCTTTTTAGCAGAGTAAACACACCTAGAGGTTTTCTGCATGCCCCATGAGCTCGGTTATCGGGCTCAGTCTAGGCAGGGTAGCACTTCAGCCACCCCCTGTGTGGGCTACGTTGCCTTGCTGGTGAACAACACAGCATGTCCCCTGATACTGGGGACTGGACCAAAACACACCTGCTTGAGACAGCTGGGGTGTCTTTGGACTTAAGTTGTCATAAAAATAGCCATAATTTCTTCTTTTTACAGTAGGCTGTCCTTTCTAGTGATCATCCTAACAGCCCTCCTCCCTTATACCTGGTTCATCCTGACTTTGTCTGCCTTGAATATAGGTGATCAGACACAGGCGATCTCACCTAACACAAGTTCTTTACCCATCTCCACCAGAAATCTCTCCCCAGAAAAATCTGTGGACATTTGCTGTCATTATTGTCACAACTCATCTTGGCAGTTCATACTTATTCCAGTCACTCACCTCTTCAGCAGCTGATAAGTGTGCAAGTGACTTTATGCATTCATCCACCTGCAGCAACCCTGACACTTCAACCATCAGGACCCCATACCTTTTCTTGATATGCTGTGACTCTGTGGCAACAGTGCCTCTCCATTTTTGTGTATCAGCAAATTAATTCACTCTTATTTGCATGACTAATCATAGCATTCAATAAGAAAACATTAAATAAGATCTCAAAATCAATCCAACAGGTCCTGTGATTCCTTTCACCAGTCCTTTCAGAATCCTAGTGCCTTCATTCCAGTATGTTTAGCTCTCTTAAGATTATTCTGCACATCAGTGCCTGTGATTTCCATATCCATATTCCTCTTCCCAGGAAGGAATAAAGGAATAAAGGCAGGCATGTCAACATCATTGCTGTTGACTGAATATAATATGTTCAGTTCAAGTAGTGAGATGCTTATAGACAATTTATACTCTCTACCTACCTGTACCACACAGCTGCTATACTTCTTTCCTTGTTCTGTTTTTATTGACAAAGTTGAAAAACCTTGACCATTTTTGTCTTACTATCATTTGCAAAGTCTAAAATGCTTTACTTTGTGGCCATTTTCACCTGCCTGATAAGTCTTTAATACTTACAGCTTCTCCACTTAGTCTCAGTGTTCTTCTTGAGTTGGTTCTTCAGTCAGGCCCAGAGTTCCTCACCACTTACAAACTCTTCTAGCTGCTGCTTTAAAACTAAAGTTCCATACCTGCACCTTTGACTGCAAAAATTTCCCTGTTTCTCTTATGTTTAATTCTTCAATACACAGGTCTTTATTCTGAGATCTCTTTTAAAGAGACTGCAAAATACTTTCCTCCTCCTAACAAAATGGGAAATGAGAATTCCTGTCCACACACGCTTCTCTTATTCAAATATATGCTTACTTGTAGCAACACAATATTTTTCTTACTTCAGAAAAAAAGCCAAGCAATTCAATTTACCAGCTTATAACAGCTCAACATACTGCTTTCCTTTCTCCTTCTTTGGATTTTCCTTATTGGTTCTGGCTGTAACTGTTCTCTAACCATGGTTTGATTTCCTTTCTTATTGACCTTCCCATTTCCAAATTGGAAAAATTAAATTCAGGAATAAGACCTAGAAACAAGTATACAGAAGTATGCATATATGTGACTCTATGCAGAAATATTTACGATTTCCTTGGAATTAAAGTTCATTCTGCAGAAAAATGTCATTGTTTTGCTGGGTTTTTCAAAGATTCCTTAAAAAAAAAGCCAACTGTCATCTTTTGCTGATCTCTCAGTCAAACTGAAAGAGACTTGATTTATGATCACTCAGTCAATACTGCTGTTCTACTGAAATGTCTTCCTCTTTTCTGAGTTTTTTTTCCCAGACCTTGACAGGGATCTGTGGCAGATGGCAGCATTACCTGTCTCAAAATGAACCCTAGTCCATGGATTGCTTTTAGCTCCTCTGGTGCCAAGCTCATTGATTCTTTTCAACAAGGAGTGTCCAACTGCATGTCATGCCTTTGTCAGATGCTGGTGCAGATCATCCACCAGTCTGTATCTTCTCACAGTTTCCTATCTCCTGCAATTTCTAGCTGTTTCTGGCCCCTCTATTATCTCTTTCTTGCTTTGCGGAGATAGTATATCAAAAAATTGCTGCAAAGCAGCTGTCTTCTAACTGTCCATTTCTCTTCTTTATTTCCAGTGCACCAAGTCCCTATCTTAGTTTTATTTCTTCCCAATTATTAGGTTTCTTCCTCTGCTCTGCTAGTGGGTCACTCTTTGTAGCCAGGAAATCTGGTTCCTTGCACATACTTTTGCCCATTAGACATGCAGATCTGGAGATGCCCATGCAACTTACTCTCTTTTTTTTCATCACATCTTCACATCCTCATCTGAACTGCCATGCCACTCATGCACACACTTTCGTTCGTCAGCTCTTTTCTTCCACATGTTTTACAAATAGGAGTTTTCATTCCTTTGAACCATGCTTTTCACAAAGCTGTGTTTAATTTATTCACTGTTAAAGTAAAATATTCCTGAATATTCAAATGTTCAGACAGATAAATGTTTTAATTAGTCAATACATGTATATGATATTGTCTGGTGTGTTTCCGATGTGGAAATGTATAAATTACAAAGGAAATCCGAATTATAGAAATTCACATAGAAAATGAAATATGATTGCATAAGGTCTCTTAATGCCCGAACGAGCATACTTCAGATTCTGTGTACAGCAAGTTGCCTCCCATTTGTATCCAGAGAAATAATGTGCTTGGTTGCTTCTTTTCTTTATTTGAATTATCACTACTCTAAAGTAAATAATGCAAGGCCCCATGTGTACTTAATACAAAAAACAGAAAGATTTTGATTAAAAAAAAAAAATCCTTTTTTCCAACAGGTATGTGATTAACCTACTAAAAAATTAAGATTTCAGTTAATGAAATTACCATGTGATAAAGAAAAAAAGAATTATTCACAATCTACTGTATGGGAAAGAAAAAAAGTACAGGGGAACTTCATTAAAGCTATAACCACACAAAGCCTTTTCCTTTCCTTTTTTAATTTTTTTCTTTAATGAAATTTTCTTCTGAACATAGGTCTATGTGTGGTACAGGATCCTGGCTGATTCACTCAAGCTGTATTTTGTTTTCAGCTCTGGCAGCCTGCAATTCAACCCCTACTGCTTGGCAAGATGGAGGCGCTCACGTTTTCACAATTTAGAAGCCTGCACTTTGCAGCCAATTATTCAAATGTAACATAGGCTCAAGCGTTCTTTCTACAGAAAGCACAATAAAAGATAAACTGCCTGAGAATGGGTATTCTCAACCACTCCTGCATGCTCAGAGACTGAGACTCAAGGGGCACAACATGCTCCCTATTTCATGGCAATGCGGCCAGCAGTAGGACGGGGAGGGAGCTATCACCCAAGGGTCTTGGCCATGGCAACAGTTCTGGAGCTCCCTGGATATGAGATGTCCCAGGAATCCTGCGAGAGGAAGCACCAGAATGACAGCTGATCCCAGCCTAAAAAATGTAAGGCCTTTATTCCCATAGCTACCACAGTAACAAAAATGCTTACGGCCAGGAAAGACCCTGGCCCAGAAGGACTACTACATACTATATTCCTTCTTTCAAGTCAGAAAAATGCTGCAAATATTTCATGGCATATTTAGGACTTTATTAATTTTTCATTTTCTATCAAGGAACAGGTGAAGAAAATCATTAATTTACAGACAGCGATAGATGTGCTTCTCTTACATATTGCATCTTGAGCCTAGATATCGTGGTGAAACAGGTACACGTGCAATATGAAAAGAATGAGAGGCAAGCACTGATGGAAAAATTGTATTTCTTAACATTCTGACATTTTATTATATTCCCCATTTCTGTTAATTGTACCAAGAAAGCAGACACAAAATTATGTGCACTATGATATGCACGAACCTTAGACCTCAGCTAATTCTCCACAACAATATGAAATACATTAAAATCAGCTAACTATGTACACAAATAAGAAAGTATGGTTCAGGAGAGATGATGATAAATGAGCCTATCACAGAGAAGAAACAGTCCTCAAGAAACTCCCAGAGTTGAGCAATTCTATCTGGGATATGCTCAGTTGCAAACAGGAGAAGGCTGATTTTGGCTGCCTGACTTCAAGATGGAGTGTGACCAACCCCCAACTTATGGAGATAAAGTTGTA
>NW_010255859.1:156780-185951 GCF_000690775.1 Eurypyga helias
GATCTTCTCACAGATCCCTAGAGCATAAACTGGGTCTTTGGGCCCTCCTTAGATACATTCTTGTTTATAGCTTGCAGGCCCAAAACAGCTTGTAGTGATTTTGCCATTGGTTCTCCAGCTTATATGCTCAAAATGACCCCTCTCCCAAACTTCAGGCAAAGTAAATTCATGAAAAAAAATAGAAGGACTCAGTATAAAAATTTGGCCCTTGAACACTGGTGGTGAGTAGAAGGATATAGATGTGTATAGTTCCAGTTGAGATGCAACACTTACGAAAAACAGCCATGTCAAAATGTACTGGAAGAAGCAATGAAATAAAGTCTACAAAGCTTAAATTAAATTCATTACCTAGTGCAGAACAAAGACAAAATTATTCATGAGCCCCATGCAAACTTTAATAACCTGGAAAATAACTTTTTGACCAAAAAGTTTGTGTGATAGAAAAGATGTCATATCCCTCCACAAACCCGTCATTTCCTTAGTCCATTCCAGCTACAACAGGACAACATGGAACTAAAAGATGGCATAGTCTGTCATCCTGAAAAAAGAGTTATTTTAAACACAGGAAAAAGGGATGATCAAGAACTGGATATGTACTGATCCACTTGGTGTTGAAAGAACAAAAGATAAAAAATATAGACTTTATCTTCAGTGTGATGCTTTCTCTTACACTATTCAAAGTGACTACCCTCTACAATATAGGGCTCATACTTAATCCATGAGGCTATGCAGCATAATCTATCCAATACCTTGGGCTATCAACTCTGTCCAGCTGGTCATTAATCCCCAGGAAATAATCTGCACCTCAATTGTTACTGTTTAATTAAATGTAGCGATCCATCTGACATACAGAATAAGGATAGAAAGAAACCCTAATAGAAGGTGACTCCTGCAGAATTGGAACTCACTACCTTTCCCTTGTAGACAGAATGTAACACAATGTTTGGTTACAGTTTATATGTGTTTCTATATATTAAATTACTATGGAGATGCTTCTTATCAAATACAATGTAAATATATGTCTATACACAAATTTAACAAAGTTAAATAACGTCTTCTTCTGCATCTATTCTGATCTGTAAGTTCCTGAAGATAAGATCTGCTTACTACTTTGAATTTGTCCTGTGTCTACTATGCCTACTCTTGGCGAAATGCTGTGATAGTCTCTTAGAACTAGCAGGAAAGTTGGTAGGATCTGGCGACACAGCTCTGAGTGGGTTTTAACTCAACAGTTAAATGGCTGCTCTTTAATTCAGACAAATATGAGCACATGTACACACTTCGTGCAGATGAAGAACTACTTGGCCTCTGTATTGCCTCTTTAATATAAAAGAGGATAACTTATCTGTACATTAGATCTTTATCCAAAAATAAAAGAAATCATGATTCATCTGTTTCCAGAATTATCAGGACTATGCAAATGACAAAACTCAGTATATCAAAGCTGATTCTGTAATGACTGTAGATCTTCTGCTAACTTTGCTCACATCACCACCATAACTCTCAGCTCAGAATTTTATTATTCACTTAGCTTGGAAAATAACCTTTTGATTGTCAAACAACAGCAGAGAAAAGCAAACATTTCAAATTGTAAAACACGACTGAGATAAACGAAAAGCAGCAGGCTCAGCCACAAACTAAATGCAGACTAAAAGGCACAAAAGAAGACAGATTCATTGCTGCCCTGGTACCTGAAGATCAAGCTGATACGGCACCAAGTTGCAGAACTGAATGCAGAAGTCCTTTCTCCAGCCACATTATCTGATCGCGACACGAGGAGGAACAGATTAACATTTGTTGCTCAGACCCAATGGGACTCCTGTTGGGTATGGAAAGGCAAATCCGTCTGCCAGCCCACACGCTCAATGGCTCTGTGTCTGGTGAGACTGTTAAGGAGAAGGACTACAGCACTGTCAGTGACAGGTTTTAGGATGTGTCCCTCTATCTACCCTGGGGGACATGAGACCTCCAACTCCTTTCCTCTGTACTTCAGACAAGATCTACTCTTACTGCATCCCTACCTACTGGAGTACAATTCAGTCTTTGCAGTGCATGGTTTGTTTCTCTGCTCTTCCACTTCTAGAACTACCTGTCGTTCTTTCAAACGCAGTGAAGTATAAGCAACATTTCATGATTGCCCAAAAGCTTTTTTTCAGAAAGATCTTACATAACAAACCTACTTATTTTTCCCATGCAGGCCATTTCTAGTGTATATTCTGAATGTTGTTTTCAATTATAATGTTGTTTATGCTGTCATTAATAAAGGATGAAGCACTATAATTATTTCATTTTCTTTTCTTATGTTATTCTCCATTACACAGTCACTAGAAAATTCAAAACTCATTCATTTTGGCAGAAATTATGTATTACTACAGTGCAAAAATACTCCAACTGAAGTACTTGTATTAATGACAGCTACTACATAAAATTCACCTCAACTGACAGTCCCACATGGGAAAGGATCACTAGCATATAAGTTATTTTCCTGGAGAAAGGGAAAAAAAGCCTGAAGCATGTCTCAAATGCCTGTCTAAAAGCTTAAAAAATTACAGTTTAAATAATGTACTGTTGTAAAAGCCAAGCCAAAAACCTAAAAATGATAGGACATACAGAAGTTGAAACAGGAAAGGTTTTTATCCTACAGGTTATCTTATGCAGAAAACAAAGTGCCTTCTAAGAGGATGAGGACTATCATTTCATTACAGAAACTAAGCCACATAACAACATATAAACCTGCTGGTGTTTAGGTACCTATTTCTTTTCTTGGCTACAGTTATTCTAGAAACAACACCCCCTAAAATCCAATAAAGCTAATAAAAACCTGTTGAAACAGGATTTTTAGAAGTTAGACTTCATTGCCCCAAGAAAGAATGGAGAAAGTTTTGAGACTTGCAGGTAACAGCTCACGGCAGCCCAGACGGTGGGCCTCCGCCTTACAGCAGGTGAAAATCAGCCCCATGCTGCATGTTCCCTTTAGAGAAACTTCTACATTTCCAAAAACCAACAAAATAGTTATATCTTTTGTTATACAGCTGAAGAACAAACAACTGTCCTAATATCACCAGGGGCCTCTGCTATGCATGCACTAGCAAATAGTAGTGGGAAAAGCACTGAAATTAGGTTGGCAAATTTTATTATCAAAAAGTTTCCCTTTACAAGGTGGCTCTTGTTTCCATTGTCAGGGCCTCAAAAGGGTCTTCCAGTATCACTGGGGCTGTTTCTTTGGACAAAAATCTAGGAGAAAATTGAACTTTTTTTGCTTGCTGTGCTGCTATTATGCAAAGGGTGCCTGGCACAGATGCCTCAGGTGTCAGCTAACGCCATGGTGAAGTCAGGCCCTTGTTCTGTGATCTGGCCACCAAGTGACAACCTTCTGCCCCATCCCTCACTGCTTTGATCTTCATTAAGCCATCACATGTTGAGCTACAGCTAGCGTCACCTAAACAGCTCCTAAGGATAGGGTTTTTTTTTCCTCCAGAAATGTACTAAATCTTTTCCCCTTCATGACCTGGATTTATTAACTTCTCCAGGCATTTTATGAAGCCTTTTTTTTTTTTTTTCTTCCTATATAACCTTTATGTAATGAGACTGTAAACACCAACTGGAATGAGATGATTTGGTGTATTAATACAGTCTCCTTCCAGAACAGTCAATAATTACCTTAATGATTAAAAATACGTAATGATGATTTTTAGCACAGAGATATGCTCCCTAATAATAATGGGTATTCGTAGCTTGGTACAGAAACCCATGTCTACAGGCTTATCCAGATACTTCCAACAATTTGGAAATAAAAGTCCCAAATACTGAAATATGTTCTACTGTCTCATACTTCTGTTCTAGCCCGCAGGTCTCACAAGAATCAATGGGATACTTAATGAGTCCAAAAAGCTGTGTCAGTATATCAGAAAAATACCAGACCAAATGTAAATTAATATTTCTACTTATTATAACAAAACTCTGTGGCAAAGTGACTAGTTGAAGGCTAAATTAAAGCATGCAATTTACAAATCACTTGGCATTGGTTAAAGGGTAGGGCAGAGATACAACGATCCAATCTTGTACAAAAACACGCAGGCATCCCAGTTCCATTTAACTGTCTTTCATGCTATGCAAGTTCAGCTGGGAATAATTTCTTAAATAGAACATAATTTATCAAGTTATAAATAAATTGCACCATGTTTTCATGTTCCTAAACTTTCTATCCAGACATCATTCACTACCAAATGAAATTTTGGACTTATTGCCCATCTCTTCAAATGCATTTTTAAGCAGAATGATGAACTGAAGGCATGAATTCTCTTAAGTTCAGTCACTGACTGAGACTCCTAATACCTAAACGGCCCCTTTGGAGATGCTATCTTTCTTCCTTGACTTTACAGTATTCTTGATCGCCCAGTCAAATAACTACCAACAGTCGGAATGAAACATGGGCCAATGGGTACATCATCTTCAGTGATGCCCACATACTGCCAGTTCATCAGTCTCCCTGCTAGTGCAGGGGATGCTGTGTTTATTTTTCACACAACAGAACAAGAAATACAAAGGAGGTTTTGATGGTTTTTTGATTGGTTTTGTTTGTTTTTTAAAGGACAATGTAATAATAAAAATCAGAAAAAAAAGCAAGTTGTGCTACAGGACAGGTCCACAACCTAAAACTGTATTTGCTCATATTTTCAAAATGAATAGGTGTCAAGCTGGGAGTGTCCTTTTATCATTTCATGAACATGATTTAATGCTTGACCAGTTCATGAAAATAAATAAATAAAATGAGATTGTTACCATCCTTGTTTGCAACTCCAAACCAATAAGAGCTTTTCCTGAGGTGAAATAAATCTGCATTACTGAAGTACTGTAAAGCACAATACATTAAAGATCCAATCAATCCACCTCTCATAGCAGCCTGTAGCAGTATTTCAACTGATTTCAATGAGAGCTGCATCAGTCTCTAAGAAACCTTAATGCATGCTCTCTGCTAACCCTCCTCCCCACCCAAACGAAAAACACTGAACTCTGGTCTTGTCTTCTGGTTCAACATCATGTCTTTCCCCTCCCTCCTCCTGCTGTAATAAATATTCTCTCTCTATCCCTGTTACTGACAATAATGTAGGTGAACTCTGCACCACATACATCTGTCATTATTAATGACCACGGTGGAGAGAAACGATAGCTCACTCTTAGGAACCAAAAGGGCAAAATGCTTCAGAATTTTCCATTCAGATTTTCTTTTTTAAGCACACTTGCTTGGTGACTTTCCAAAGTCATGAGCGTGACTCGAACAAGAAAAATCTCTCAGTGTTTAACCTTTGTATAGAAAAAAATTTATTTAAACAGAGGGCACTTGTTACTTGGAAAGTCTCATTTGCTTATAATAATGCTATGCTCAGTATTTTGCAGAATACAGTAAACACGACAAGATGTCTTAGTCCACATGGAAAATAATTTTGTTGCTAGCAACATCACATTTCTCTCAAACAAGAGGCTTAAATAGGGATTGTTTTCATTGCCATTCATTCCCCTACCAACATCACTAACCTAGAAAGTACAAGACTGCACATGAACTAATTGTGAAAAGCACTGCCAGAATGACTGCAGCCGCATGACTCGTACAGTGCCCTGAACTCTCTCAGAAAGGCTGTCCTGATAATAGCACTTTACTGGGACTGAATTTAAAGGCTAGTTCTTTACAGGCAGCTGATGAAATCTTGAATTTTTTTCTCCTGAGACAGCAAACAAAGTTTGAGAAGCTACAGCAGTTTAACCGCATCGCTGCATAAGCCTTTGTCCCTGACATAATGACGTGCTCAGCACATCAGGTGCTTTCCGCGTACCAGAACACATTGCATAAAGGTGCTGCACAGCAGGGGCAAAACATCTCTCCAGTAAATTTTGTGTCTGGAAACACTGCATCTCACACAGTGCAGGGGCAGTGTATAACACGAACAATCTATGTTACCAGGTTTTTTGTTCAACACGTACAGGCCCAGAAGTCTGACACTTCCTCTTTCCTCTAACATTTACACTGTAAATAGTTCTAGATATTTTCCTATTAGCTGTTCTGACCTGAAGTGAGACTATGTAATAACCATTTCTTAGTTACGCTGGATGTGCCTGAACAGACAAACATTCTCAAGACCAAATTTAGTGTTGGTAATGGCTAACCTGTACCAAAAAAAACAGGTAAATGCTGGTCATTATGAGGTGACAAAGGTGTTAACCTCTGCTTTCCTAGGTCTATATTACTTTATGGACTCATTATGGTTTTTTTGGTTTGGTTTTTTTTTTTTTTCAACCAGCTCATGGGTTAAAACAATGTTTGCATTCCACATCAGCTATATACTATGCGTATCTGTCAGTTGTCTTTAGCATTTATGTTGATAAAACGTGTCGTGAAGGTTATTTTGACTTACTGGAAATGGGCTTTTCCAGAACATAAATTTTAAGGCTTAAGTAGACCCGTGTTAAAACCACTAATATGTTCTGCTAAGTCTCTCTTGTCTTCAGTCAGCCTCCTTACAATGTTTTAAGCAGTTTTACTGACATTTGAAATTCTGAAAATGTCAGCTCTTGGCAAGTGTTGCAGTCTAAAAGTGTTATTAGTAGTTCTCTTAGGAAGTGTAAAAGAATATTTTGTAGGAAAAATTTTGTCTTTCAACAAACCTTTTGAAAATGATGTGATAACCACAAATTCTGCACAGGAAAGAAAATAGCCTGCAGATTCTTCAAATCATATTCAAGAAACACATTTTTAGTGAAGTTACATTATTTGGTGACTCACTTGTCTGCATTCAAGTCATCCTACAGCCACCACTTCTCAAAGTGCTGTTAGGTTCTCAAAAGAGAGAGAAACACTGCGAGAAGGAACCTGCTCTCACAATACACTGCCTCATTGCTCCCCCCATCTCTCATCTGGTAGGTAAGTATTTGATGGGTCTGACCCCAGATCTTCTCTAATCAGCAACACTTCCAGTCGTTTTATGTTAGGTTGCAGCCAAACAGGTCTCCTGACTGTTTTACTTCTGTAATTCATCTCTAACAACACTGATCCTTCTTCTAATAGGAGTGAGCACAGAAATGGACTGCACCAGCTCATTGCTTGCAAACACCATCACTGCTGCTGGAAATCAAGTTGTGGTGGGGATTAATCTACAACACAGATGGCTGGTTTTCTTACCCTATGTGTCACTTATTAAAGTCATCACGGGGCACATACGTATCACACACCTCAAAGAACTAAACTGCATGTGGGGGTCCCCAGGTACGAAATTATAACGGCATGTTCCATTTTCAAGGGTGGCCCACCACGGACAAGGCTGATGAGCTCCATCTTTGAATGACCAACTGGCATCAGCCTCAATGACTGTCCAGTCAGAGGAGTACTTGAGACTCATGCTGGTCACCCCATCTTACTTCACAATAAGTTACTTACAGCTCAGAATGACTCAACATACTGTGGCGTTTTGAGTGGAAGGTGAAAGAGGAGGAAGGAAGGATTGTCTCTCTCACTTTGTATAGCTGTACACTTGAATTCTAATGTGTTCAAAGGCTGAAAGAGCCTTACTTAATGTTCAAGCCACAAAGAAATGCAAAGAACTATCAATAAGTATCACAGGAGTATAAAAATCATTCATTCCACAAAACTGTTCTGAAAGAAATTAGTGTGAATCACTTTATCCTTAAAACTGAGAAAACATTGTGGTATTAAATACTCAATATTATCAGCCAAGCAAATTGGCCCAGGTCAAATGAGCAAATCTAAAAAATGAGATCACTAAATTTTCTCAGCTTGATAGCTTAGTAATAAATAATGTGCTTCTATTCAATCTGTACATTAAGTCTTTTATGTGGCCTTAAGGCACTGTCTTATGGCTGTGCCCATTACAGGGTAGCCATAGAAACTGACACATTTATTTCTTGGATTAGTGTGCCACTGAAAATATTAATATAATGCAGTAAATGGGGATTTAATCTAATCTACTGATGGTAGGATGAAGTTACTAAAAGGTTGTATGCTCTTCCAGAGGAAGAAAGATTATATCTGTGGAGTACAGCTCCACTAAAGCTGAAGTACAGCTGATGTTTTAGTTACAAACACCACCTAAACAACCTATCACATTTCACATGACCCGCTGATTTAAACAGGTTATATGAAATATGCAGGTATGTCCACCAAGCAGGTACCTATTTCATATCCTAAGTCTTCTTCCCAAAGCTAAAGTGTCAGAACTGAAAGTCATAAAGGAAAGGAAAAATGGAGATACTCTGCATATTGAGTAAGCAGAGCAAATGAAGCAGCATCTCACCCTGCAAATATGTAGAGCTGTATTTTACAGACATGCCATTAGCATGCTTATACCCATATTACAACCAACCTTTTAATGGCTTTCAGTTAATACTTTCATGTCAAAAAAAACCCCAACAAAAATCATGGAAGGAAAAGATTAAAAATAACTTAATTCTTGAGAAGCAAGAGCTGTGGTTTTCTTAATTTGTAGGTCCCTACCAGGTGTCCATAAATATTAGGGCTCCCATTTCAGTAGATCATATTTGACTCAGGTTCCTTGTAATAATTCATAGTACTCAAGTTCTGACTACCCTTTACACTGCAGTATACTACATAAATTCAGAAGATATATTCTGACAGATGAAGCTTTGTTGAAAAGCAAAGTACAGCACTTTGTCCTTGAAATGTTAACATGTAATACCATAAAGTATTCAAATAATAATTTACTCAGTCTTTCAGGGTAATTAATTAAAACAGTCTAGATGTTAGAGAAAATCACCTTGAGCTTATAAAATTGGAATGCCTCCCCTTTTCTTCTCTGCATGCAAGCTGCTCCAGTGGACTTACCACATGCTTTCCCAGTTATGGTTTTTGATTTCAGCAGATAATAAATAGCCAGGATCTAATTTTGCCATGTCACAACCGATTATGTTTCACAAGAAAAGGTGGAGTGCTCACCTACCAGATGAAGGTGAAACATAAAACCACTTTTATTTATGTGATGTGTCCAAATTCAACTCAACCTGGCACTAGGTACTGGGAGTATCTAGACTTTAACTGTCATACAAATTTATGAATGCCTGGAAAATGTCAAATATAAACATACATTTAATCAAGGAATGGAAACCTTTATTATCAAAGAAATAAACACAGGATTTGACAACTAATGTAAATTATCTTAATTAATTTTTCACTTATTTTTCAGAAGGTCAAAGAAAAGAAGAAGAAACCCAGAACAGAGACATTACTGATGAAAATATTCCAGGCAAGTCCCGGTCCAATTATTAATACTGATGTTCCAAAAGGAATTTGTGCTCTTTAGCAACAGCATTGCATTCAGACGTGAGAATTCCTTTTCCCATTCATTACAATGGGATAAAACAGAAGGCTTACAACAACAGATAAACAAGCACTCTGTATTATTCTGTAGTTTTCCTCAGTTGAGTAGTCTTTGGACAGCATTTTAATGGCTGAAAAAAACCCTGCACATGATGAATAAGGATGCCATTCTCAATTAACATGGACAAAGGATCATAGCCATATTTGGCAAATGAGGTAGCTGTGGTGTAAGAAAAGCAGGAGTATTCACAGACATTGCCACATACATCACTGTCCGCAAATCAAAACAAGTTAATGACATTTTTGTACATATGCCCAACTACATGACTACACATTAGTCTGGCAAGTACTTATTAGACACAAACTAAATAGCACAATTATTATAGTTCATAATTACTAAATATAGCGTTATTAATTTATACAGCACTAAATATGGATGCTACCAGCCTGTAAATAAATGAGTACTGAACCAAAACAGCCCAAGTTACAAAATATATTATCGTCATTAAATATATCTCAGCTCTACAAATGTTACTGAGTAATCCATAGAGCTTTCATTAAAATACATACCACGGGGGAGGGAGCATCAAACTGTTATTCATTCTCCGTAACAAGTGCACTGACAACACACCAGCCTCTCAATCCCAACAGCTCCCCTCCCAGTCAGCCTCCACACCATGCACTAGTAAACATAAAGTCACCAACACAGAAGTATCAGCACCCATTGCATAGGTGGGTCTCAGATGAATAGATCTCAGTTCCAAAAACAGCTCAGGTAAGACCAGCTACCACGTAACTTCTGCAATAAACACACATACCATCAGAAATATGCTGGATATCTTATAGAGAAATCTACTGTACTTCAGCCATGCAAACTGAACAAGATTTCCCACACCACAAATGTCTGTCAGGAATTCTGAAACTCAGCAGTGAACAGTGTGGCACAGAAAGCACTGTTCAACCCATACCCAGTGAAGAATGGGATGGCTAACACTTACAGGAGGAGCCTCAGTCAAGGAAGACCAGTAGCAATACTTGTTGTTCAACATTAGAAGACCCCTTCCTACCTAGGAATGCTTTTCAACATGGATTTTATGTACCAGTGGTTATGAACAAGCTTAGCTACCATGCATAAGCTTCACCATCATTTTAGTAAGATGTTACATTAATTTTAGATGCTTGGAAGTCACAAACTAAGGCACACTGGCAAGCCAAATGAACAAAGAAAAGAATACTTGGAGGAATCGTCTCTGTTACCTGTCTCTTCTTCTAAACTGGCCATGCCAGTTTTATGGAGGATTCTTAGCCCAAAGCTTCACCTGTATTTAAGCTTTAGAAAGCAACCAGTATAGACCTCTGTCACAATCGCATCTAGGTTTCTAATTCAAATACAGATAGCAAGGCAGTTTCCTGAAGATGTTCTGAAGAATGAGAAAACTGATATCCCATTTCTTTAACCCACAGTTCTGGTCAGTCCATAGTTAACAACTTGGATCCTGAAAGATACAAATGCTAAACTTGCATATTTCTTTCTATCGTATCATTAATTATTTGTCCAAATTTGTGCAAAGTAGAACTTGGACACACTTTATTTCTGTTTCATAAAAGATACGGCTTTCATCTGATTTTTTTAAAGATCTCACTTTTCACTTTCATGGGATCGGTTTTCCAACAACTGAGCTTATCAGACGCATCTACACTGCTAGTAATTCAAAACCATGGCATATTTATTGATTCCAAAAAGCTATTACATGATATCACTTACGTCCGTGTATTTGATTAGACTGAATTATTGGGGGAACTTACAAAAGAATACTCAGAACTCAACAGAGAGCTTATATAGATGTCATCTTACCTGACGTAGTAGATTTGCTCTTGCACCTTTATTTATAAGTAATACACACACAGATCAAGTTTTTCACAAAAAAAGTATTCAATGTGGTTTTATCTCCATTTTGTTATTCCACCATTAAAAAAAAGAAACCAAACCAACAAAAAAACTATAAGATATAGTTTGCAGATATAAAACATTTATCCAATCCTTTAAGAGAATATTAATGAACAACTATATAAAGTTGTATTGATGAGCAACATCTATTATGACTAAATATCATCCAAGTTCAATTTAAATCTGAGCTATATCCTACATGTGAATATAGTATATCTCAGATACTTATATATTAATATAAATTATGCACTTCTTTGGTCAAAAAAATGCCCATAAGTTTAAAACATGAATATGCTAATTAGATTTAAATTCATCCATTATAGAAAATATTTTGACAAGTATCCTAAGAACAGTGTTTTTAAAACAGTTCGATGCATTAAATACATGCAAATTTTGACAGTCAAAAATGCATACTGCATAGCTGAGATACTATCATTCTTTGCAATCACTGCACCCTCTAGCTAGATACAGATTTTTCATGACAGACAGAACATTTCCTTCTGTGTATCTCATATTCTCAGATTGCTACTTCAAAATGATTCCTGAAACAGTTTCAAAGACAGACTTAAAACCACTGCAAACTAGAATGGCTGCTACATACTTTGGGCAGCGAGGGCTGCCAACACCAAATTATATTCAATCTCTTTTTAAGTAGAATGTTTTCCACTGCAATCGCATCCACTGGTGAGTTTTAGGGCATGTTTCATTCCTGAATTACCCACACTAACAGTGCACCTACAGGCTGTTTCCCACATCTGCCTAAAGTAGACGCATACATGGTGTTTGCATACACAGACAGATTAGCACCCACATCAATTTTAAGTATATACACTCTTCTGCAAAATCCTAATGTAAGTTTAGGGCATGGTGCAGAACTGGCTAAAACCCATTTAAAATTTGTAACTAAAAGGTGGTCTGCCCCGTCTTTGCTTGGTAGCCCTCCTACAGTCACACGATAAACCAAACCAGCTCACTGATCAAGACGAAAACTTCACCTGAAGAACTAGGAAGTAGTAATGTCCACCTGCTTTCAAAGCAGAGTATCTTTACACGCAGGCATTCTGTCTGCACAAGATGCCACCGTACAACAGCCAGCGTGCCATACCTGTACATCACCCAGGCCCACAGCACTCAACCACACATACTGCCTGTTGTATATCACAGCAACAAAACTGCAGCATGGAACGCGGTCAAGAAAAAGCTTTGAGCTGGAACAGTGTCCTGCATCAGGACAATACTCTGACTCTTTAGTTACACAAGGATTTTGAAATTGAAATAAGGGGTTAACATGGACATTTTTACAAGTAGTAACAGTTGCTCCTCAAGGATTTCATGGGTTTAAACTGAAAAGTAGGGAGTTTTAGATTAGATATCAGGGAGAAGTTCTTCCTGGAGAGGGTGGTGAGGCACTGGAACAGGTTGCCCAGAGAAGCTGTGGATGTCCCATCCCTGGAAGTGTTCAAGGCCAGGCTGGATGAGGCTTTGAGCAACCTGGTCTAGTGGAAGGTGACCCTGCCCATGGCAGGGGGGTTGGAACTAAATGATCTTTAAGATCCCTTCCAACCCAAACCATTCAATGATACTATGATCTATGGACATGTCTCATGCAGCCTGAATCACACCCTGAGAGAGCTTCCATGAGTGTCGTGTTTCTGACAGTCCTGAGTGAGAGCATGTGGATGGAAAGACATGCGAGTGTTTTACAACAAAAACAAGTTTTCCTCAGCCACTGAAGCTCCCTTCCAACTACCAGCATTCTATATGCTACGTCCTGGGAATAATACCTGCAGGGAATCTTGCAGGGAGTATTGCAGAGAGGTAGGGTATCAGTGGGTTTGGGCATTTGTCTCTCACCCCAGATTTACAGTTTGCGTGTGCCTCTGGCTAAAGAAATACCTTTTGGATTGATCCACTGCACAGTGAGAAGTAAAACTGGTATTTTTTGAGGAAAGTGCAACTCAAACAAACCTCAGCCACAGTGTTATAACTGCAGGAGGGACAGATAAAATGTGAAGTTGCAACTATGATATCAAATACTGGTTTAATACTTTTAAAATCTTTGTGTTTGATGGACCCTGGAATGCACATGTACTTACAGGGAAAACAAGATTCAACAGAAAATGAACTTAATGTTCTCAGTAAGGTTTCTTTAGGGCCAGTATGTATAAAACGCAATAGTCCTGAAAATTAACCCCAGGTGTACAATTTTGTTAATACAAGAAACGTGCAGGACCTCTAGCACAATAAAGATAACATAAATCTTTACATAAGGAAAAGGGGTACCTAAGATAGGGTTATGTATCTGAACTGAGTCCAAATCACAGTCTTTGAAGAAAGCAAAACTCCTTTGGACATCAGCAACATTTTTCCTAGGCTAAGAGCTGCAAGGCCAAGCCTGTGACTGGAATGCTCTGGTACCACAAGGCTCTAAAAGCCAAAGCAGTGATAAGGGCAGGAGAGCTGTTATTTCTGTGCCATAAAATGAAAGATTCTGGAGACGTTATTACATTTAAATGTATTCTGATATTGCATTCTG
Organism: Eurypyga helias; assembly: GCF_000690775.1. Lineage (NCBI taxonomy): Eukaryota > Metazoa > Chordata > Aves > Eurypygiformes > Eurypygidae > Eurypyga > Eurypyga helias. Next base: position 170,608 of record NW_010255859.1, read on the forward strand.
CTTTTCCATCTCAGCAGACACTGTTCCATCTGAACAAGATGGACATAACATAGAGCACAGGATTTTATATTAAATGTAGTTATAAGGGAAGAACAACAAGCTTGGAATGACTCACTCACAGGACCAATTCATAGGTTAGACTGAGTATGAAAGGCAATTTCAGAGTAGTGGTGGAAGAAAAGGAGTTTTATAACAGAGGTGATACAAGCTAATTTGGAGACATATACACAGAACAGAGTACGCAATGTACTGTACACTTTCAAGGGAGGAAAGAATGGTTTCTTTTTCAAATACAGTGATATCTGAAAAAAAAAAAAGTCTGAATCTGTTCAGTACTGTAAAGAAATAATTACAAATGCTGAAGCATATTATAAATTCAACACTAATAAGACAGGGGCTTTGTACTTGTGCTGCACTCAGTCTAAACACAAGACGCTAAGAACAGGAGACTGTATTAAGGCAGGACTGGTGACAGACATTGGCAGTCCTATACAAGTGGTGCGTGCAGCATGTAATAAGATACTCAGGAGCGTATTTCATCCCATATACTAAAGCACCAAGAGGGCAAGGTCTTTCCTCATGGCTGCATTCCTTTTTAGGCTAATGGGAAAAAATGCTAAGGAAATACAGTATTTGTTTAATTATTTCACAAACAGCTTGTCACCTTTCTGTGACATTTATGATTATCCGGATGATACGTTTCTTTGTCAGAAAAAATATAATTAAGTTCAGCTTTTAAAATCTAATGCAACAGACTCCTATTAGCACTAGGGTTGTGTAAAAATAGCGTCTTCTACAAACTGTACCATAAAAATTGATGCTCATGAAATGTTATTATAATCTAAAGTTTAAAACCACAAAGAAAGAAAATTCTGAGTTAAACTGAAATTTCATCCTTAGCCCACCCAAAAGTGTTTAGACAAAGCAGGGCTTGCCAAAGTGTAATAATCCTATATACAAAATATGCTGCCATAACTAGAATTTCAAACTAAGTTTGGAATTCCAGCTCTAATTCTGACCTTTCTCTTCCCCACTTTTGTGGGTATAAGCAAGTCCTTTCATTACTCCAGCACTGGTATGGTTAATAATCTTAAGGTAATTTTTTTTAACTATTACCTTGCAGCAGAATTCATTTGCCAGCTTCTTAGCTACGCAGACAACTGTACAGTTTTGTAAAGGCAGAGAAGGGGGAAAAAACAAAAAAACAACTATTAAAATTCTCTTTACAGAGTACTGTGGAGTGGCCCTAAAGCAAAAAGAACACACACAACTGAGCCGTCCACTCCTTGTACTCCAAACTTGTTGACGACTTTTTTTTTTTTTTGAAGAGCTACAGGCATAAGTTATTGAACCACCAGATAAGGGTGGTAAGATAAGACCTGCTGTTGAGGAAGAACGAGGTTCTCATACAAGTTAAGAGATAACAAATTGGGATGTGGAGAAGAGTGATTTTATCAGACACAGGGAGGGGGCGGGGCGTGGGGAATGGGATGTGAGATGGCATAGCATCTCATAGAGTGTTTCTCTAGACCTCCTCCACAACTGTGTCGAAGGACCTCTCCTTCTGTTGCTGGAGACTGCTCTCTCACCAGGATCTATTTCTGAAGAGACCATTTTTCCCCATTTGTCTTACGTGACCTCAGCACAAAAGGATTTCCTGATATTTTTGTTCTCTATCTTCTTAAAAGACACTCCCTGGCAGCAGATGGTAAATGAGCTGCTGAAGAGGCAACCTCCATTGCAGGATGTCAGGACTTTTACAGAACATGAGCAACAAAAGTAGCAAGATGAAGGCAGCAATGGAATTGCTAACATGACATTTCATGGACTGAAGATAGAAAGCACTTCTCAGAGAAGCCCCTGGAGCTAGGCGGTTTGTTTCGTGAGCCAGCAAAAGTCGCCTGGAGTCATGCAAGTCCATAGAAAGAGCAACCAACATAATGCACCATGAAGACCTCTGTAAATGCACATTCATGGAACTTTTAACATCATCCAGCACCACTTCAGCTGATCAGTCCTAATCCTTATAGCTCTGCTGTCATGTAAATGTGAATTTGGCTGTTTTCCTTAAAACAGGCTTGTTGTCACACTAGGTCTCTGAAACAGAGATCTGAATCACCCTGAAGAACTGAGGGTGAAAGTTAGTCTGCCTGGGGAACACCACATGCCTCCCCATCCTGCTTCTCCACAGACAGCATAGGGACTTCAGGACTCTCAGGTGGTGTCCCTTCTCACCTAGCGAGCTGGTCCCCTTTTCCTTGGAGATAGCTTAGGTGTCCATGCTGGTGGAAATGTCCAGCCTTAGACAAGACCAGTCAGAAAATCTATTTTCTACATGATAGCTTCATGCTTTCTACTGTTCTAGCAGAAATTCCTCATCAGCGGGTGACAGGTGCTGTGAGTGAGGCTGCAATTAAACTGTCTTTTCAAAGATCAGCATCTGTATGGGGAGAATACTTGAAACATAAAGGGACAACCGAGTCTCCTGGAAGAAAGGAGACTAACATTCAGTGATGATAAAATGCAAACACAAACTCAAGCCAGCACTAAAAGACCACAGACTCCACTCTTCTCCTTAAACAACTTCTTAAACTCTCAGTGCCCCCTTCCCTGCTCTCCTCTCCCAAGCTTGACTGAACAATGTTTGGCTACCAAAGTGGTTGGCAAGTCCACGTTCCCTCACACCATGTTTTGACCTTACCCAGGATAACAAGATCTGATGATTATGACACTCTCCTATTTTTAACTCCTAATAAATAGGGAAATACGCATTTCAATACCATTATTTTCAGTTTTGTACAGGTCCAATGCAAGCTCAGTAATAAGAATAAGGGAAGATTCTGATGAGTAAATGGCAGAAAATTAACTTCTAGGTCTGGTAAATCACTGTGCTCCATTGCTTCAGAATATGCTTACAGCTCTAATATAAGGAAGGAGCTTCCAAGGTTGCTAGAAAACCAGGCAACCACGTAGGAAGCAATAGTTTAAGGGCTGTTTCTGTTGTAATTAACTTTTTCCTAGAAAGTCTGAAGTCTTCTCTTCCAACCAAAAACTTATCAATTCAGAACTTTACTTATTTTGTTCTGCAGCAAATGTTAGTGTTTTGAATTTCTTAAAAGAGTGAATAAAACCCAAGCCCTGTTAGGGAATGCTGCTTTAGTATTTCCACTGTAATGGAAATCTCTGCTCTGGAAGCAGAGCACTCTTAAAAGGGCAATGGATTCAGCTGAATAATATAATTTTCCCTTTCAAAAATATTTTTTTCTCTGAGCTTCCATTATTATATATGTGGACTCCCTTGTAGCTCCAAAGAAATGTATTACAGGACAAACCCTAAGGATTTATATACTAAATCCTCCGGTTTTGCTAGGACTAAAATAAATTATACAAATATAGAGAGTTTAAGATAAACATACATTTAACAGATGCTACTTTAATTATTTCCAAAAACATAGTACCTATATATGATAAAGATACACACAGTAGGGTTTCTTTTATTTCACAATTGCAGGTTTAACTATAGTACATATTACTGTAATTTAGGTCACAATACCTGTATTTGTAGTTCAAGTGCTATTTTTAACCTTAAGGAAATTCAACCAGCTCTATTATTTGCAGCATAACTAACTTTCGAATTCAGTAAAAATAAAGATATTGAGATTAAAAAGTTTTTTATTCAAAGGTAAACTGCTGAAATTACTAAAGCCTTTACTTATGCTTGGGCTCCTCAGCCCAAAATGTGGGTGTCGTGACAAAATAATAACAACAAACAAGTATTCTCTTGTTGGACCTCAAATCTTTAGAACATAAGCATGCCTCGTGGTAGCCTGTTGTCCTGACAGGTGTCATCAAGGTGTTGTGATTAGTATCAGGCTGAATGTATCAGGCTGTATTTACAGAACCAAGGGATTGGTAAAATCTCTCTGCAGCAGAGAAAACTGTGCAGCTATGTTGAAGACTCAAACACTCCTGATAGATGATAGTAAGAATGTCATGGGTACAATCCAATGAATCAGTAACATACAAAAAAGGTATTTTTGAAAGAATATTGTTTGGGTTGCAAAGTCATGAGGCCAAATTGTGTAAAATGCCTGAAAAACTAACTCAGGTGGCATTCATAACTGTATTAATGATGAAGTGGCAATGCCATGATCACTTATGCTACAACCACTGTTTCACTCCACCAATTCCTGCCAATGGTAACATACAAAAGAGCAAAATCAAGACATCCTTAAATCCAGTATTCCCAGCCTTCAAGTGTTTGACTTCATAAGCTAACAGAGTCCTGAACAAATGAAGTCTTCATGACAGCTATGTTGTAATCTTCTCAATGTTATTACAAGAGCTGCTATGGTGATTTACAAAAACGGCCCTGGCGTTCATCCAAAATTAGAGCTTCAGGGTCTGCTCTCATTTTTATCAGAACCTTAGCCACAAACTGAACCTACCTTTATGATGTTGCACAATCCAAATATTTTCTTTCCTCAACAACAAAAACATATTTAAACATTCTGCATTTCTTAGAGTTTTCTACTTCCAATGTCTACAATTCTTCCTGGCTTTGGGAGCCTTGTGGACCTGGTGGCTATGAAGGAAAGCTTTATCACACCTGAAAGTGCCAAAGGTCTGAAACTTGCACAGGTGAGCCCAGACGAATCTAAACACAAGCATCTTAGGGTGTCCAGAAAGCTACTGCTTCACACTGATGCATTTGTGCATATGACCTGAATGCACACTCAAGGAATTGTACTTTCAGATCACTATCCTTGCCACCTCCCTCTATCTTCTATTCATAAATCCTAAAAATCCTTGGAAGTGTCAATTGCTAATAGATCCAAACATCCACTGAGGTCATATATTAAGTCAGAAGGGGTTTAGAAATAAAGCAAAGTCTTGCTGGTTTTCTTCTTAAGGTATTCATAGTTTTTAAGCACTCCTAAGGGTTTACTGATGTTCAAGACATACGTGGGTGGGATACACGTTAGCTGAACATGGGAATGAACAGGGTCCGTACAGGTACCAAAGTTCAACAGCACGTTGTCAGACAAGGTGATGTGCCTTTCTCTTGTAGCCTTAAGATTCGACAAGTTGTTGGCATCCTCTGTTCCCACACTTTACGCAAATATAACCTGAAAGCGCAAGTTGGCCCTACACAAAGAGTAAAAGGGCAAAAGGCAGTCAATTTGCTTTTCATCCGTGAACACTAACATACCAGGAAAGAAACTTTTTGACTAAGTAACAATTCCTTTCCAGGGGTCCTCCCAGAAAAATGCAACCGTCATCCCCCTTTAGATTTCAATGTCCCTGGACAGGCACAAAACACTAAGTCAGCTGAAAGTTCCCCACAACTGTGTTGTAGCTGTGATTTCAGTTGCCGATGCTTTATGAGCATTAAAAAAAATACAGTCAATGTTGTGGTTTCTGATGTAAAATGAAACCTGGAATCTAATTTGAGACATCAAAATCTAATTACTATTCATAATAACGAATCTTTGGCTTTGTCATTTTCACCTGCAATGTTCTTGGGTATGAAAAATATTGAGGTCTATTTATCAGTGTAATTTTGCAGTGTTGTATTATTTACTGTTTTTAAGAAAAAAATTAATATTTAAGTTGCATTACAGTTGATATCAAAATCTGGTTTTATTATCAGACTGAAAACTGAGGTCTGTGACAATCCTTATCTAGGTAAATCTTCCCCTAAAGTAACAGCATTGCCCAAAAGTGTGGATCAAACCCAGTATGAATGAGAAACCCCCACCATTTCCCTAGGTCTTCTATAAGGGTGCAAGACGCAAGGGCAGCCTGACTCAGTAAATTTTTCAATTCCCTTTACTTCTTTTTTTTTGACCGATTTTGTTCAAAGTGCTCTTGGGGAGGAAAAAAAAAAAGTAGAAAGATAAACACACTTTTGCTAGCAAATGCCAGAAAAAACATATTCTAGCGATCTTTGGCCAACTTAGACTTGAAATGAATTTACATCATCAAAATACATCTTAATTGTGTTAAAACATTCTGAAATCTTATTGCATACATTTTGCTTCTGAAATTCACAGGAATTTCTTGCTTTACAGTTCATTCTTCACTTGCATGCCCTTTCCTCACTCTTTCTAAAATATATCAATTGCTTATTAGAAAAAAAAAAAGTAGTGTTTTGGCACGGCTGACCTGTAGAGATATGGAGCTAAGCAGAGTCAGTGAATCCACTCACTCTGATATGCACACATGATATGCAATTAAAATCTCCATTCACATTCCTACAGGGTTGTCAATCAAGAGAAAAGCCTTTTTGACAACACCCAGTGAAGCGTATCAACTAACTGCTGAACAGGAACTTAAACAGTAACAGCTTTTGTTACTAGCAAGAACGGATTTTACCAAGATTGGGTTCAGTTTCTAAGGAAATCATTATGTTAAAATTTGGGGGTCTTTTCATTAAAAATTAAAATGTGTCACAAAGTTATTATGTGTGAAGCTATCATATTATGTAATACATGAGGGTTACCAGATATATGTGAAAAAAAGCTCTAGCCTTTCTTGATTGTAGGAGACAATTTAACCTTTCATATTTAGAACAATGAACAATGATTACAAGGCAGTTTTTTTGCGAGAAGAGAACATTATTCTAATTGCATGTTGTCTATTTGGTAGGCATTGAATATCTTTTATAACATTATAAGCTGCCCAGCCACAAAAATAGCACTGTAAAGGGCCTGCTACTGTCAAACATGATACTGTGAACCATTTCTTACTGACATAGGGGAAAATTATGTGGCTCAATTACAAGTATTCGCAACTCTGTGAAAATATCCTAACTTTGAATTTATGACAGTAAAGTCTTTGATAAACACTGAAGACATTAACATTTACTTTCTAATACCCAGTTAGACAATGCACAACTCATAAGTGCATTAGGTACCTTAAAATCAAATCTGTAAAGGTAAACCCAGTAAAAATAAATCAGTCCTTATTAATCTGCTGTTTGTGTTTTAAGCACTAACCTTGAACTACAGTTTTCAAACATGTGAATATTATTAGATATTGAAATATTTGCCCTCTTGCTTATCATGTTCCGTAACTGAAGAGAGAGCAGATGCATCCTGACTAATAACAGTCATGACAAATTGCCTTACTAATGAATGTTACACACTGAAAGTGCCATAACTGATTAAACTACAATTTCCCACTACCAGATAGAGAGACTTGGGAACTCCAGCAGTGGACAACTCTGATGTTCTGCCAACAGGCCTTCAGGGCACAGTGTGGTATTTAGAAAAACACACTGTAAATTCCAGATGAATATATTCTAAAAGACTATGTGTATACAACAGGTTTTAAAGAACATTAGATGAAACAGCTTAGGTTTGTAGCTGATGAGCCATGTAAAATGGATGTGTTTTAACAATTTTAGTATCATTACAAGGCTACATTGGAGTATATTTCTGTTGGGTTCTTCTACCCCTCTCCCCACCTCCCCAAACATTGCTTGTGCTTTGCTTTCACATAAAATCTTTCTTTTGTCAGTCTCTTTGTCGGTGTAAAATTGGCAGCAGTTCAAATTCAAAGTACTCCTATTCATTTACTGACCATTAAACCAATGTCATTCTAGTTCACATCAGCCAGAGAGCTAAGCTCTAAAAAACATAAAAGGCTTGCTTCACCACTGACGAATAATGTGTACATTTTTACAGAGCTTAAACCTTAATGCTTTGCCTGAAACTAACAATACAGTATATCTTATCATTCCTTTTTCACAAGCAGGCAGCTGCTGAAACGCTTGCCACTTCAAAATATCAATTGCTTGCCAGAGTTGTCCTCAACACACCCTGTCAAACTCATGTATATTGTGCAATGAAAATGGTGCAGGACTGAAAGCTAGAAATTGTGTCAAATTCTGCTGTAAGGGTATGATGTGCAAAGAACAACGTATGACAACCGTAGAGACTACAAACAATAGCAATGGAGCCAGACACTACATATATCACAACTGTGTCTGTACATATTTTATTGGATGTATTATATATTTAAAGCATGACAAATGTGTTATTGAAGCTATGTGCTACACCAAATAGAAACCCTTCAGTTAGTTAAGCTTTTTCATTTCTCTTGATGGAAGGGTAGTGGTATTTTTCTGCCCTCTGAACATTTGTTTGTAAATCACACAGCACAAAAAAACCCCCCATCAGGTTCTCAAAATGAGTAACAGAAAACAAAAGGCAATACTACAAGATGAGAAAATGAGATTTTGTTCAATTAACACTTTTGCTTTTCTCTAAGGACACATAGCCAGGCTACCTTAAAGAATATCTGAGGCTATGCAAGACAAATACAATATCACTGCGCCCATAAATTACAGTATACCTAATTTTAATGCAGATAAGTGCTGGCCTATTGATTTGCATGTTTCCTTGGCAAAATGGAAATCCCATGTGAGTATGTTCTTTGTCTGTAGAAAATGCATTTTAAAAAACCTTTATGAATACAGCAATCCATGCTAAGAAGGAAAACATAAGTCACTAGTATAAAATTATGTATGGAACCTAGAGGAAGTAATGCTGGTGTATACACACATCTCTGTGTGTGTGCATGTGCAAAGGCGTGTTACACAATCACATAGTTTTTCTAGCACATAGTTACAATTTCTTTAAGTGTCTTAACTAATGAAAAGAAAATTCAGCTTCTAAATATAATCTTAAATTAGCTGAGGGAAAAAAATTGAAATTGATAAACTAAGTAACAAAGTAAGCTAATCATAAAGTGACCGTGGGGTGCTAATCATAAATTAAACAAATAACAGATAGCTGTGATGAAAAAAGAAACATTCAGGAGAAAAGATGAGTGCAACAGCCCACAACAGCATGTAGTTTGCAAAACCTGAACACAGGGAATTCCATGAGGGTCATTAACTGATATAATCCTAACCAAAATGAATAGATACACCATTAAGGTGTTAATAAATATTTTGGAAAGAGAATAGGTGTTTTAGGTGCTTGGGGTTGCTGACCTTTGCTGTGTTTATTAGTGGGACAATGATGCATTATTAACACACAGCAGCTGTACCTGAACTGCTGCCATGAACATAATAGCCTTTTATAGCCATCAGGGGAGTGAGATAGGAGGCCTTTATTAACCACTAGACATGATTAGCACATTATGTGAACTTTAGTAGGCAAATTATCTCTTATTGAAATATAATGTTGGTTATAGCTAATTGTAAACATGAACTTAAAAACTTCTCAATGCAAAACTATGGGTTTTACTACCATTTAGCGAATTACTGGCTAGGCCACTAAAAAACCCCAATTCTTCTTTTGCTTTGTTCAATCTGCAAAAAGAACCATGCCTCACAAAAACTTATTGCTCCATGATAAAACCACTGAAGTAAATTACTTCTGCACCATGAATATTATTCCTCAGAACATAACAAAATATAAACAGACAATGCTAACACAATTAAGAAACTGCTAATGAAGAAAAAACTTGCTTTACATTTTCCTATTATTACAAGTGGTTCTTAGGAAAAGTCAGGTTGCCAACACATTTTCAAGATTTATCTTGAAAAAATAACACCATGATTTACTTCAAAAAGCTTAATTTTGGGAAAGATTATCCCATTAGCCTTTGCAACTGAACACAGCACTGAGAGTCCATTATGAGCAGTCTTTTATGCCCCAGCAGAAAGTCATTAACATAAAATAAATCATTAGCTTTGATATTAAGCCTCTACTATCTGCAGGTTTCTATGACTAATGTTCACAACTGTGTCAGCCAAACGATAATTTATACTTTTTTGAAAGATTATTGTCCCTTTTCACTGCTATTTTTCCTGTTGCTATTTATTATTATTTCAGGTTGATGCAAACATGATGCTTGTGTAAGAAACAAATGTTTTCTCATTGTCATGAACACAAACGTTCGGACTTTTGGCAACTGCGACCAGAATATGACTTCGAAGCCAGCTACTTACAATGCAAGATAGAAATGACAGATTCTCTGCATAAGTTCACTTTCATCAAGGGAAGCAATATGTAATGAAGCAGAAATGTACGTATGTATATACACACAGAGTAGCATTGATACAACAGGAATTTATACATATACGTAATCTTCTCGCTCTTCTGGCTGGAACTGTCTGGATAAATTTTTCGCTTCACATTGCAGACCTCGTACTTCCCTTACCGATCCATTTCCCTAAGTACAGGCTACCGCTGCCTGATTTCAGAGTTCTGATTTCTTCTTGCATATAGAATAAGTAACTGGAGCTCACTGCAGAGCTCCTTAATATAACAAAAATACATACCAGCTACAGGAACTTCCATTTAACCTTTAAGACCATATAATCATCAACAACAATAGCAGGAGACAAAAGTACCACCACAGCAGCTCCATTTCCATGCTTAGCCAGCAGTACTTTTGAAAAAAGCCACTTGTGCCACTTTTGATTGGTAGAGAGCAGTTTAACAGTCAACGTGAATGCTAAACCATTCTGACATTTCCACTAACCTGTGTTTGTCAGATGCTCATGTAATTCAAGTACGTTTTGCAACTTCGAAAGCAGTGTCTTTCTTGGGAGGAAACATACTACAAGGGCCCATAGCAAATCAAATAGCAGCCCAGTGAGAAATACTAAATGAACAGTTCAGGAACAGTGTTAGCATATGTGCAATTGAAAGATAAAATATAAATATTAGTAGAGCTGTATGAAATTCAAATGCTAAAAATAAACTACTTAGTGCAAACATAAGAAGCAAAAGAAAACCACAGACATTACAAATGTCAGTTGCACCACGACCTTTGCTGAAAAACAATTTTAACCTTGATGATCTTCGTTGAGAGCTAAACATTTCATCCCATGCCCTGACTTACTAACCTAAAACTGATCCCAACCGATGAACATAAAATGCAGATAGTCCAGCGGAAGGGAAGAGGAGGTTTTCTTCTGTGCACTTGCTGCTGTGGAACGGCGATGTTTGTTGCTGCTGCTAAACACTATGTAATCTGTGCCTAACCATAGAATAATGCAATGTTGCCATTTTCCAGCTGAATGCTGTGGGGAAAAACATTGTGACCGAGAAAATCTCATTCAGGTTGATGTGAATTCCATGTCTGAAAGTATTTTGGAAGTGCTGTTATTATTAACAGCCATTTGGTAGTTCTGCTATAAACCATGTTTTGGAGCAGTTTATAACTCAGCATTTTTCATGAGAAATCACTCCTAGGGCAGAAATCAGTACCGGGCTGTGTAACTCAAACTCAGAATAGATTATTTAGTTGGAAGGGACCTACAACCCTCATCTAGTCCAACTGCAACAACAAAACATTTAAATTTGCTTAGGCTATATGTAAAGTAAGTATTTGAGTGTCTGCAGCCCAAGCTAGACATCTACAGAGCATGTGTCTACTTCAAAAAGATAAACAAAGCTGCCACTAATTGCCACCACTGTCAGTTCCAGAAGCCAAGGCCTGCATTGATCCAGGGACTACCCTCTCACTACGAGAAGTGGTGCTTTCAGGTTACTCTTGAGCCGTGCTGAGACAGCAGTCAAAGGAAGCCTTTTACTTCCACCATCTAAGCTTTGTTATATCTGCCATCAATACAGTATTTAAATACCAATAATTTTGATGTAAATCCTACTGTGATTAGGACATTTCTCTGCTACATAAAATAAAGTCATGTTTTAAACACAGTCCATTTTCCAATGCCTCTGCACAGTGTTAGCAAGACATCAGAGTCCTGCTAGAATGGGAATCTGAGGACAGGAAGGCGCTCGGGTATTCCTGGTAAAGTGTGATCGTCCCCAACATGCACCGAATTCAACGGGAGGTGTGACTGCCCAGTCCACCACAGTATCAGCTCCTTAAGTCCTTAATGCAGCTCCATCTGCTCTTCAGTTTAAATGTAAACATCAAAGATTCTACCTGCACTGTAATGTTTAGCAAGTTCAGCTTTCTTAATAGTTTACAGTTTTCACTTTTTTCAGAAGTCGTCATGATAGGCTGGTTGAGGGTAATGCCCTAGAAATGAAACACATCATTCTGTTAACAGAATAAAACATAATTTCTTCCTTAAGTACCAATGTTTGACAGAAGAAGAAAAAAAAAAAGGACAAAAAGAATAACTGAAAATGCTTGGGCTTATAGACATCTCTGAGAACGATTTCTCAGACACAGGTACATAAATTGTTTTCTGTATTCCACTAAAACTGGGACCACTTCTTTTCTTAAACACTGGAATTTAAGGAGGTACACTTGAGGCTTGTCTGCAACTCTGAGACCACTTTCTAAGGTCTAGTAACTCAGAAAGAAAAGTAAATTTCCCTTCTTCCTATGTGTCATTTTTTGAAACTAACTATAAAATTTAACACTTAATAATCAACAGTCAGCACTAATGCAACTGCTTAATCTGTCCTTTCAGAGGCAGCAACAAATTTCAAGTATGGTACTAATTCAGTAGGGGACAAGTTAGTTATCTAAAGAAGCAGAAAAGCCACATGCCTGGAATAAACAAATGGTGATCTATTAGATGAGCATAATCTAAAATGCTGTCAAAACACAGCATTTCAGCTTTAGAGCTGTCCTTCAGAGCACTGGCTTGTCCCAGTTCTGAGTTTCAGAGAGAGGCTGGATAGAAGCAAGCCACTGGAAATAATGTACACTTTGTAAACAGCCATGGAACGTTTTACTTAGAGTAGTCTTTATGGTGGAGTTAGGTTTACACAATAAATTATTCTAAACACTGTGTATAAATATATGCACTTTTGCTCTGTGCAATTCTGATTATGAGCAGGATTGTTACCTGCTTACAAAGCACTGTATTTTATCTCCTTATCCACTTCTACCCGATGTCACTCCGCTTTTTTTTTCATTCTGAAGGGTTTTGCTTCCCCCTCCCTCTTTTTCCTCTTTATTCCTCTTTTTAAAAACAACTACAGTCTATCATTCTACCTCTGCTGTCTGACTGTATTTTTCCACTGCTCTGACAACTACCAGTGAATACAAGACAGATGAGTTGTAGGCTCCTGTATTTTTGAACCAAGTAGCAAATCACAGAAGGATCTGGTGCATAATTCTGCAAGGATAACCATTGGGAGCAATAAAGACCATTATTTTCTCCCTACTGTTGGCAGAGGTCAGCATCCCTGTCATTAGCTGTGTCAAACTATAATTATATAACTGCACTTTATATGAGCAGATATCTGAAAACACTGTAAAGTTACCAGTATGAAAATATACCAATCCTTCTTAAAGTACTGATCGAAGGAGTCTTTGGAGGCGACACTTCAACATGGAAGCCACAAGGATGTTATTTATTGCTCTCCACATAAACATTTAAACTTATCATCCAACTCCTTCAAACTGCTTGAAATCCCTGACCATATTCTTCTATCAAATTAAGACATTCAGATTATCAAAGTTATTTCTTTTGTAGCATTCAACACAATTAAGGAACGTGATGTTTCTTAAAATAAACTTCAACTGAACAGGCTACTCGTATTAGCCTGTAAATGTCTGAAATGTAATTATGCTTCAAGTTTCAAGAGGCGAACAGTACAACCTCAACTCTAAAACTGTCCAGCATAAGAGCTGCACTATGTTATTTCAAAGGCTGACCTATATACCGCAGCATACCGTCCATTCTGTCTGTTTATATAAGAGATACCGCGCACAGTTGTCATAACCAACATTGTTTGCATTGTTCTTTCACTTTTCTCTCTCCACGGATAATGCGAGAGAAACAAGGAAAACCCGGCATAACAATATATACAGAGTATAATAATCTTTCACTGCAGTTTGAAAAATACTAGACTGAGATGCTTAGAATGCTATTTTAGGTTTATAAAATAAAGATCTAAGCAGTCTTCTGAAACAAAGCCTGCCAACTGAAAATTGTAAGGTAAGAGGAGACTGTTTGAACTTACATTATTGCATTTCCTTTGGCTACAGAAAAATGCACTGTCAATACCTCCCATGCATGTGCCTGGGAACTCACTCATATGCCATGAACAATCATCTGATCAGGAGAATAAATTGGTGCCAACAGAACCATTAGAAAACTTAAAAGCTATTTGTGGAATGCATTCCAAGTCACTGGCAGCTCCAGCAGACTTAAAATGTAAAGAACCAAAGTCTTTCATATTTGTAAATAAAACCCAACACCAAAACCCAGCTCTGAAGGCAAGGGCCATATCCACCAGCAAGTGCCCAAAGCAAGTTTTAACTAACTTTACATGAAACAAGATCCAGTTCTGAATAAGTTTTGCAGGTAAAGACCTAATCAAGACCACCATTCCAACCCAGAACACGGATCCATCACGCTCCCACCATTATCTCCTTTCCTGGGAGACATCAAGGGCAAACACTGAACCAAACTTACTCAACGCAAGATTCTGCAGGCCTCCCGCCCTTCAAACTCCCTAAACGCATACAGCATGAGAATGAGTGACAGAGCAATACTGTAACATGATGACATGTTTAGAACAAGTCAGATAAGTTTTCACAGCAATGTTAATCATGCTGGGCGAAGGGAGAGAGCAAAGGGGGTGAAAAATGAAATGCTCGGTATATGTACGCCTCCAAGGGGCCTGGCAAACCCACTCTGTCCATTTAACGAAATCAGTGGTTAGTGGCAAAGACATCTGACAAAGACATTCATCCTATACTCCGTGTCTTACATTGAAACGTTCCTGGTAAGTCCTTTCAAAGCATAAAACATATGTCTTATGACTGTGCACTTTTAAGCACATTATCAGTTCAGGCAAAGTGAAATAGAAGAGTTGCAACTTCTCTACAGAATGTCTCATTTGCATTTAAAAAGAACAGTTTGCTCCCTCATACATGGCATGACTTAAAAGAAGCTTTAACCAGCTAGTAAAGAAATTCTGAAAACGACTTTCTAAATTAATTTATTCGATTTGCAGTGCAACCCACCAAAAATGATTTAAGGAACTTAATTGGAAAATGATTTAATATACTAAAGTAATTCCTGATTTTCCAAAGCATTTAACTTTTAAATTAAATCTGGCCCACTACCTCAAGAATGATGAGTGAAATGTGTATTCAAGTCATTACCTTCTTTTTGAAGCTTTAAATCACTGATAGGTTTAATAACGTTTGTCCAGTTTCATTGCCAAATGGGTCTTTGGACACTCTGGCACTTGTGTCATGAGTGAAGCCCAAGCTTCTCACTTGGCAACACTTTATGATCACAATGTACAAAACCAGACAACAGTGGAAAAACCACGAGCAAACCGCAGGTCAAAGGTAGCAGTACCCTCACGATCACTCAGAGCACTTACAAAAAATTAAAGCACACATACAGGCTCCTATGCACCTGGACTCTTCCT
>NW_010255859.1:185982-186372 GCF_000690775.1 Eurypyga helias
TTTCACTCCTAGCACAAACTTCCGATCTATAGGGCAGGTTTGCCAGATGCTGCAAAATACAGTTACTTAAAACACCGCTAACAGTCATACCTCTGGGATCTCTCTTGAAATATCCTTAGGCATCCGCCACAAAGGGCCAGATTTATCCCTGAATTCTATACCTCCATTGAGTGTATGTGAAACGCAGCCAGGATGAATTTGGTCCTTTCTGTTGTGATTGGTAGATGAGACCATGTGGGAAATCTTTCCTGAAAACTGAGAGGGCTTCACCCCGGCGCTGCAGCCTCCGCGCTTGAGCACAGACACGCGCTATTTTGCTGTTTATCCCAGCACCCAGGCAGCTGCCCGGAATGCGAGAGACAGCTCCCAGCATCTCCCCGACACTTGAGA
>NW_010255860.1:0-356 GCF_000690775.1 Eurypyga helias
CCATAAAGGAGAGCTGTTACGGGGGTACCCAGGGGGAGGGACTGCCCCTTGGACGTGCCGGAGGCCGTGGGGAAGGAACAACGGCTCTGTGGGTAGGCGCTGCCTTCAGCTATGCAAATCCATTATTCCTACTTGAGGGGAGAAACAAAACCCTGGAAGTTTCACGTTCGCTGCTTTTTAGAAAATATTTTGATTGTTACTTGGCGGGGGGTGGGGTGTCGTGTCTGCTTTAGTTGGTGCAGAGTGTGAGATAAGTCACACACATCAGTGCTCTCCTTTCTCAGAGTTCACGGTGAGATGAGCGATTGCGGTTTGTGGCTGGTGGGGTCCTCCTACCCCCCTCCAAATTTTTTTTG
>NW_010255860.1:476-24048 GCF_000690775.1 Eurypyga helias
TGAAACTTTCTATCGGGATTCCTTCAGCTTTCGTCTTTCTTAACCCGGTTTATGCCGAGCTGTGTTCTTACGTACAAATCTGGTTGCGAAGCGACGGGATGATTAGTTGCTCTAACCTGGCAGTTCTGTTGCAGCTGATGATACGTTAAAATATATAACTTCTCTTGTGGGGCATGACATTGGACTGGGTCACGGTGTTTAGTTTAGAAAAACTAAATTCAGGGAGGGCTCAGAGGAAATTGTGTATTGGATGAGGTTTCCTACCCATCCGCTTCTGAAGAAAGTATTCCCATCTGATCACTTCACAGAAATGATAGTCATGAAACTAAAATAACTTTCCTTCCGCACGTAGGATTGTACCAGCCATATTCTTGTTTTTCTTCCCGCCTAAATACATCTGTGGATCTTTCTTTCCAGCTTGATGCAGTACCTGCTGCTTTGGTATGTTGGTCTCTGCTGAACTGAAACAGGGTCAACTAAGTTACTCTTTAAGCTTGCACTTGTTTATTAAAACAGCAGTATTAAAGGTGGGTAAGTCCCATGGCCTCCCTGAGGGTCTTCCTGGCTCCTGCTTGCAGGATGTGTGAATCATCCCCTGCAACTCATGGCACTCCAAATATACCCCCCTGGAGGAAAGTTTCTGTGTGGAAGCCGTTGCCCGATGGGGAAGAACCCATGGGAGCAGCTGCAGAGTCTGTAGGCAGGACAAAACTCCCTGAAACTTGCCAGGAAAATCACATGTGCCCAAGTCCTAAGTCATAAAGAAATGGGGAAATAGGTGAGTTATGGTGATTGGCGAGATGTTATTTTGATGTGCACCGTGTGCACTGGTAAATAATGGCTTTAGCAATTGTACGGGGGAGTTGCCTCACTGAGGAGGGAAATAGAGCAGCTGGCATGGTGACAGGTCTCATCGATGGGGCCAGCACTTGAGGAGCTTCCTCGCCACCTCCTCAGACCTTTGAAAGTATAGAAACACAGGCAGTTTTAGGGGATTTGGGATGATTGCATTAGGTCTCATTGATGGGGCCAGCACTTGAGCTTCCTCGCCACCTCCTCAGACCTTTGAAAGTATAGAAACACAGGCAGTTTTAGGGGATTTGGGATGATTGCATTCTTCCTAATCTGATCATTTTTGGATAGGAGGAGGCAGGGACTGGGAACAGTCTTAGGATAACTTCTTTGTGCCATTAACACTGCTATCCTGGCCTTGTTTTCGCAGTCAGTTTCTGGGCATGCCGTGATTACCTTTCCATAAAGGTTTGATCTGTCCTCCCACAGCTCGCAGTCAGTTTCTGGGCACGCCGTGATTACCTTTCCGTAAAGGTTTGATCTGTCCTCCCACAGGCTGCTTGAGAAAGCTCTCATAGACCTGCTTTGGCTCGTGTGTGGCTTTCCGCTTCTTGCGTGTTGCTTTATATACTACTGGGGGGTTGGTTCAAGCGTTTTGGCCTGGAAGAGGGTGCAGTCAGATGTGTGGTTTGAAGATAAATCTTGCAAGACCTCCATGAGGCGGCAGTCCCCGTGTTGACTCAAAGGGGCTTGTGAGGAAAGGCTTTTGCTTTTTTCCTCAAAAGTACAGCTTGAGCTGTAGCACAGGATCTTGGTTTGTCCTTGTGCCTGAACACTAAGGTTATTTTACTTACAAGGGTGAAAGGTGGTTTTTACTGTGTGTTTGATGTGAGATGCTGTGCTGTGGCTCCCTAGTTAAGTGTATTTTAGGAACAGGCTCGAGATTACTTGAAATACCTCTTTTTACAAACATCTTTCCTTACAGATGCTTGCACTGTTTTAGCCAAATGCATTGAAGTGCGCAGTGTACGTTTCAGGGGAGTTTATCAAGCCTATGACAACTCATTTGTCATTAATTTGAATAATTTGTTCATCAATTTTTCTAGCCTTATAGAGAATCTACTAAATAACATCAGGGAATTAATTTATGGGATAAGTAAGTGTGCAGGGTTTTTTGTTTTTTAGAGTTTGTGTTCTGATATCTGTTTAATGCAAAGATCAAGAGCTCTGTAGCAGAATAAAAAACCCCTGAACTTCCTCATTCATCCGGTTTCTTTTGCATCAATTTTTGCTATGTTATGTATGACTAAGTCTGTACCTATTCATAGTCTTCAGGGGAAATTAAAATAAAACTTCATTTATTTATTTGGTATGTTAACTTCTTGAAGTGTTAGATCTTTCTTTTATCCTCCTGCCACAGAAGAACCTAAAACCTCAGCTCTTCCTGAGTGTATTGAGGTTGTGAGGGAAGTGTGATGTGCAAGCTGTCGTTCTCTTCAGAAGTCACCGTTCAGTAGCGTGTGGAAATTCACTTACTCTCACTGCGGTTCAGTGCCTTAATCACTGATCTCAGCTGCTATTTGTGGAAAGCCTGAAAAGTTGAGAAATGATGGGCAAAGTTAGGTAGTGTGTGCTCTGAAGCAAAAACAGGGAACACGTGGCTTTCGTATGGTATCGCTGCCCTCTGCAAACTGCGCCGAACAAACGCAGGTGCAGAATGTGGTGAAATGCTTGGCGGTAATGCTTCTTGCTGTGCCCTGTACCTGTCGTCTTCAAAATACCACGTCCTTGCGCCGTTCAGTTTCTTCACGTGGGGTGGCTCTTCAGTGCTCAGTCGGTCATTCTTTGGTCTTGAAGGCAAAGTGAAACCTTGATATCTCAGTAGGAAGACCTTTCACAGCAGTGTAACAGCGAGCAGATTTTACGCATCTCCCGGATAATACCCGAAGTTTATGTGCAGCTGTTCTGCGTCGCCTTTGCTCCCAGCCCTGGCCAGCAGCACCACTAAAGCTGGAGTACATTGTGTTAGAGCTGCTGTTTACATTCCAGCATCCGTGGGGAGCTGGGAGGAGCAAGGCAAAAACTCGAATGGCCTCCACTTGCCATGGCAGGGAAGGGAAGGCTGGAAAACTTGAGGAGCCGCAAAGCTGATCCTCCCTCCTGTTAGCAGAGCAGAGTTTTAAGAGCAGACAGGAATGAAATCAAGTTCAGACTTAATCACTGAAGCTCTTCTCAGTGTCTGTTGACTTACAGTGCAAGTTTCCATTCCCCTAGCAGGAATATGGCCTGCTTTTGGACCACTAGTCAGTAGGAAACCTTGTGAGGTGGGTGGCTAGCAGTCTTGGGTTTCCCTAGGCTCTTCAACTCACTTTTCAAATAACAGCTTCTAGCTCTTAGAAGCACAGGTTGGTAACACTGAAGTAAGGCTCAGCTGCTGCAGAGCTCAGAAAAGCTCTTTGTCAGACTGGATCTGCGGACTGACACTTCAGTGGTGCAGCAGTAGCTGGCCGCTGATGTCCTTCCTGCTGCTTTTCAGGGTCCTGGGGCCAGCAGTGAAATGAGAACGGTGTGAGGAGCATGTCAGTGGGTTACCTGGAGCCTTAGCAGAGGTAGGCAGTGGGAATACGCATTATGTGGTGACCATTTAATAGTAAATACAAAACGTGTCTGTATAAACCACAAATGATAGCATATGTGGGATGGGGAGGAGGGGTCCCTTTCTCAGGGTAAGAATAGAATTGAAGTTGTGGTTTTGCCATTATATTTTTCTTTTTTCCGATGTAATTGTTGGTTTATGTAGCTCCCTCCTGGGCAGCTAACTCTTGTGCGTGTGTTGTGGTGACACAGTTTTTTGCCCCCACACAGGTTGTCGTGTGGGCAATGACATCTTTAGGGAAAGGAGCGTACAAGCACCCTACCATAACGCAAGGGACAGCGTTCAGAGGGAACTTCACGGGTTTTCCTAATTGCAGTGAGGAGAGAAGGAAGGTGCATGCTGATTAAGAGCTGTTGCTGAATGAAACACAACCTTATTCATCTTTTAGCAGTCAAAATTGGTATTTCCTGTTTCTTTGAAGTTCTTGAACCTGCCAGTCTGCATCCTCCACCAGTGTTGTCTGAGCAGCCTGGAAACATTATCACCTCGATGGATCTTTACAGGGCTGCAGGTAGTCTGAAGTCAGTGTGTGGGATTGAGACCAGGAGGAGGGTGAGTGGCGTAGATGGGAGATACCCTGTAGGGTTTGTTTGAACATAACGTTTGCATAAGATTAAATGGAGCTGTAATATTAAATCTACTTGATGAAGCGCCAGAGCAAGTTAGGATTTGTCCACGTTGGTGAATGTGTGCAAGGCTTCCTAGCATGTGGTAGCTAGTCTTGGTTGTGCCCCTTGTGTAGACAAGTTACCGCCTTCTCTTGCAGTGAGCTGGGAAGAGCCTGTGTTTTGCTGGAAACAGTTAAGGGAAAACACAGCCATCGCTGCTTGCCCAAATGTTTTGCAATGTATAATGAGGCAGGGGGACTGGTACTTGCCTCGGCTGAGAATCTGGAAGCTATATAAGCCTAACCTTCTCCTCCCCCCAGTTTTAAAACTGCTTGTTGCAGTTTTAATTCCCTATTCTCAAAAAGACAAGGGCCTCAGGACTTTGTAGTGAAGCGCCCTGGGGGTCAGCAGCTCTGATGTAGCAGTACCGCTTCAGTTCCCTTTGGTGGGTATCCTGTCCTTTCTCTGCTCTGGTTCCCAAATGTAGCCATTGGCAGGTCCATAAAAGGATGCTAAAAGGAGTAGGCAGGGACATTACCCTCCAACTCCAGTACAAAACAAGTGTAGGTGTCCTAACTGGAATGCGTGAACAAGTGTCCATGATGGACACCCAAAGTGTCCACGATGTGCTGTCCCTAAATAGCATCTTCCTCTGTCCCTGCTGGGGACAGACTAGTGGGCTAAAGGGACGCTGGTCTGGCACAGCAGAGCATTTCTTGTGCCTGTGCTGCTCACCTTGTGCAGTGGAGCATGGACCAGGTGTGTAAACTGGGGTTTGAGTAGCCAGATGGTTAAAATACCAGTCAGTGTAAGTATTTGTGTAATTTCTCAAGATTGACTGCCTTTCCTTGCCATACGTGTTAAGGAAATACTTCATTTTCATTGGAGCAACTTGAATGGAATAGGTATTTTCATTCCTTCTTTCCACTCTGCCAAGGGCATGCCATAATTTGATGTGGGACATGGGTTCTTAGATGGCTTAACTTCAAACCTTAGGTTTTGTATTAGTTTAAAGACTTCTGATTTAAACTGAGACTGTTGTTCAGAGCTTTTTGGAAAGAATGGTGAAGTGAAACAGAATATACATCTCGTTCTTTAGATTTCGCAGAGTATTTCCTATAATGTGGGTGACTGAAGTCAGCTAACGCTTTACTAAGTGAATGAAAAGGGTATTTAAAATGTTTCACTTCAGGCAGCTGTTTAGGGAAATTTGGAAGCGTATATATTTGTGTAAGACTTTTCAAAATTTTAGCACTTCTTTTTTAATACCCAGAGGATGTTAAAGTATCATTACACAATTGTGGGACAAACAGATAGAATGAAACCAAGTTTCTGATGTTTTCCTGCATGTGGACGTTCTGCTCTTTAATGAAGATGAGCTTACAGGGTTTCTTTGTTCCACCCAGCTGCCTCTTTATTTCTGCAGAAGTTGTGGAGGTCTCACACGCATTAAGTTCCTAATCTCTTGTCAAAATTGACTGAAATTAGCCAAAGAGGTTTAGAAGTCCTACGGGGAAGGAAAGGGTGGGCAGGCATGCATGCATACAGGGTATGACTGCATAAATCTCATTTCACGCTAAGAACACATGCGATACAACAGAACAAAAAGCCTTTTACTGTACTGCATTTCATGCTCTAATGGCGTTCTGCGTCTCTAATGGAGTTCTGCGTCGTCTGGGGCATGAATAGCAACACGGTGATGCTGGAGGCTGTGCTGGATTTGGTGTGGTCAGGGCGCAGCGAGGAAGAGGTGTCAGTAGGCAACACAGCAGGTCCCACTGACAGTGTGTCTGGCTTGAGAGGATTTCCGGTTTTATGCTGCAGCAAATACCAGGCTTCGTGTTTTATCCCTGCTGCAGCATGGGCCAGCTTGGTTATGGAAGAGCAGTTGTGTGCCACGAAAGAAGTCCATCGCCCTGCCGTGACTCACGGGAAGGTAAGTCCTGGTTTGTCTCAGGGCTTACCCGATACACGTCTTGGGAGGAGATATATGCAGGGATGGTGCTCAGCAAAGATCAGCTAGGGGAGGACAGCTTATCTGTTCCAAAACATGGGAGCCCTGAAGAAACTCCTGCTCGATTTGCAGTAGCGGTTAAGGACTGTTGAGACTGATAACCAGCAAAAATACACTCTTGCACCTACAGCAGACCAGACTCGGCTTGGACAGTAACACGTGGAAACGATGGAGGGAGCTGATGGCGCACCGCAGAAGCCATCACTGCAGCAGGGCCCGGGCTGCCTGTCTGTGGGCCTACCCCCAGCAGGAAGGCTGCCCCCCTGCCTGCGGGCCTCCAGGCTCTCGGCTGGGCTCGCAGGCCTTTCGGACACTACAGGGCAACCCTGGCAGGAGGGCTGAGACTGCGAAAGAGGATGTGTGGGTGGGGTGACTCCCCTCAGTTTTAGGGATGACTGGCCTTGTTTTCAAATAAATAAAATTAAAAAAGAAAAAAACCCAAACCATCAAAACACAAACTCCCTCCGCCCCCAGAGCAAAACCCAGCAATACATCAATTTTTGCTTTTGGGGAGGAAATGGGTTGTGTTAACCTTCAGCGAGGACTGAGGTCTGAAAGTCGGAAATGGGCGTCACTGTGTAGCACTGAGAAAAGCATATAAGCTTTCCCAGCATTCCCTACTGACTAATTTAGGCAGCTTTCCTCCCAGACAGATGGCAGTTGAAGATTACCATCAGAGATAATTAGCTTTCCTCAGTATAGGTAAGGAAACTGAGGTGCATAATTCAGGGCTATGAACTTCGCTACAGGATGAGTAACCCCTAAAAGTTAGCGCTGCAGCGCAGGCTGCTGTCGTAGTGCCATGTTATATAGCCCTCTGTACCCAGAAATACGTGAATGATCTTGTGCAAACCTGGCCATGAGGAGCCAACTTCACTGACAATAACTGACAGTTGCTCTGTAAAGAATTCCACTTCTGTTTTATCTCTTTTAGCCTGTTCCTTTGTCCTGGGTTTTTACTGGGAATTTGATTTCAGCTTTTTCTAAGGAAACACACAATCAGCGCTACTCTGAATGCTGAAGTCAGATATGCTTATATCTGTCTTCCCCTTGGAAAGCTCATTACTTTGCAAATAACCTTTTTTTTAGCACCTGTTGACTTGCTGGCAGTCTTTCCTGTTCAGAAAAGATGTCCGTTAGGACTTCACGTGCTGTTAAATGTTCGTCAGGACAGTGTTACAACTACGCTGTGTATCTTGTAGCTCTCAATCTTCAGGATAAGTATTGTTTGGTTATTCTCTGTGGTAGGTTTTGCTGTATTCATAGTTAAGAAATGAAATGGCACTAAAAGCCTTCAGGGGATCAGATACAGGCTCTGCTGCAACTTGTACAACAATTCTTTGTTAGCTCAAAAACATTTCACGTCCACAAAGCGTTCTTACAGTTGTGAGGATGGTTAGTAGAGCTTTTTCCTTATGTTTTTGTTGTTGTAAATGATATTTTTTTGACCTTTAGTGCTGAGGAAACAAGGCGATGTATAAAGGCTTCTGAAAACAGTCTTAATATATGGTATTTGAGCTTTTCCCGTTGGAACTGTTGGCTTGGGTTTAGCTTTCTCATGGTGTTAGCAGTTAAGGTTCTGATTCGTTTTCCAGGTCCGAAGGCAACGTGAGTGTATTCTTTGCAATGCTGAATCGAGAGCACTGGGAATGTGGGGTGCGTTATCCCTGTCAGCGAAGCTGCTCTTTGTACAGTTGGTGTCCTGCAGCTTTCTCCTGAGCTGGTAGGATTGCTGTGCTGGGAAGCTTCCAAGGGTCAGTAGTGGTGTGGGGTACGTGCTGCCACTTACCTCCATTTTCTTCTCTCCCTGAATTAATTTAGCTCTACGCTTTTCACTGACTTGTTTTGCTGCATTCCTGAGGATCCCAGAGCTCTCCATTGGCACACATGCATCACAGCAGATTGACTTGCAAAATCTGCTGTTGTGGTAAACTCCAACTCAGACACTTGGGGATTTGGGGGGTTTTTTGGTGGGTTGGCTTTTTTTTAGTAGTTGAGGGAAGATAGGGAGCAACACAGCAAAAAAATTTGGGACGTTATTACCTCCGCCACTACCCTCAAGAGCCCTAATTTAGCTTGAGTGGGTTTTTTTGGTGATTAATGTCAACCCTAGGCTAAAATAGTTCTTGATTTTCCCCATGCAGATTGGTAGATTTAGTTGTGTAATTCTCAGCCATTTTTGTGAGAGCTGAGGTTAAATCACTAGCTCCAAATCAGCCAGAGCTGGATGCTTTAGATATCCTAGGAATTATGAGAAGACAAAGCGTGCCTTGTTTGGAGGTGAACTTAATGCTGGAGTGAATGTGCATGTATAATACAGATAAAATTCTCTGGACCTTTATTTATTTAGATTGATCATGGTTTCTGGGGGAAAGAACTAGTGAGCTGTTATAAACCTGACTTAATTTGAAAGGATAAACGGCTGGAAATAGTTGCTTTTACCCATCTTTTCTCTCTGGGAAACCTAAGAAGGATTGTTCGTTTGACCTCCAGCCTCTGACCGCAGGCACTCCTGGACAAAGAACAGGGGATGTGGATGAGTAACTGATGTTGTAGTGGGACATCCTTCAGTTTCTGTTTTCTCAGGCATTGTGTAGTAGATCTGTCCTCTGTTTAAAAGGAGGTAAAGAAGCAAAACCACTCAAATCCGTGATGCTCTGTTCATTCAGGAAGAGCTGCTCTCAAGTTGACAAACGTTTTCATTTATGCATGTTAAGGCTATGAGGAGAAAATGACTTGAACTCTGATCTCCAGAACATGTTGCATGGCTTGTTTATATTCTTGTGTCTTTCTGGAAGAAGGGCTGAAGAGAGAGGGGAAACAGGCTGAGGAGGAACCATGTTGTTACCACAGTGTGGAAGAGGAGCTGTGTGTGTTTATAGTGCCCGTTCTCTGTGTATTTTGTTGTATTGTGTATTATACCGACACCTATGATGTGCGAGATATAAATTGCAGCCTAGCTTAGGCTGGCTAAAGCTTTAAAGGTTAATCTGGTAGAGTACAGCGGGGCTGGAATAAATCTTCCAGCTAAGGCTGTTACTGAATTTGTGATTTTTTTTTTTTTTTAAATATACAGTTTATTTTTTAAGGTGTACTTAGAGCTGGATATGTGGTGTTTGCTCTGGTTAACGCTTTGGGAGCTGAGGAAGCGGAGCTATCTGTGCTCAGCTCATACCTGCTTTGGACTTTAGATGCACAGGTTGGCTTTTGGCTGAACCCGAAATAGTTGGTTTTGTACTACACTGCAGCTCTCTGGCTACTGGGCATGGCAGTAACTGCGCGTCTGTGTTCGAGTGCAGTGGAGGAACTAAGGAAAAGCAAAGGGTTTTAGGGGGGAGGCCCGTGGAGGGGCAGGATAGGGAAAAGTGTATGGAAATGTCCGTTCTGTGTACCATTGCTTAAATTGGCCACTTCCTTGTAGTCCTCATGTTAAGGCACAGAAGCAGGCAGGGAGCTGAGGCTGTGGACTTGATCTTACTCTTGACCATAATTACAGACAAGGTTTCTGGAAATTTATGGTGGCTTAGAAATCATCGGTTAGATGGCAGTCCAGTAGCTATTATTGTTCCTTTTCCCCTCAAAGCCACATGTTGGTTTCGGATCTACCACGGCTGACTTTTAAATTCAAGTTAGCAGTGTTTACCTGGACTACAAAACGTGCGTCCATTGGTGGAATGAGCCCCAAACCACTTCGGAAAGTTAGGGAATATTGTTTTCTATCTTAGAGGGGAAGAAATAATTAAAACCAGCATTTACCAGCTGAGAAATACAAAACCAGCTCTTTTCTACACTTGCAGCTTTAACTGTGTGTCTGCACCATGCAGTGGAGCATGCTGTCACCTTGAGCTGGTGCCAGGGATCCACATTGCACTGTGATAATCTAAACCAAAATATTAGCTCGGATCTCAAGGGTGGCATGGCAACGCTGTCACAGCCCCGGGCTAGAGGTTCTGCTTCTCAGCAGGGCTAGTTAACTCAGCATCAGAGTGGCGCCGAATACTGCTCCTAGTTAAGGACCGTGTGGGTGATACCTAATGCCTGTGCTCCGTTGTATTTTGCTCATCAGGGTTTTCTGGCAGGGTGCACTGGCTGATGATTTTTAACTCTTGGTTTTCATCTGTGGACCTAGTAACAGGTGTCATTAGGACATTAAATTTTGCATTGGTAGGTCTACAGGTGATGTCTCCGTGAAACAAGCACACCACTGGTCGTGCTACCCCTGAGAAGAGGTCACAGCAGTCTTCTGCGGCCAAAACGGGGGGGTGACTGTTTCAGTAAGCTTTAACAAGCTTGTAGTAACCTGAGCTAGGTTTGTGCTCTAACCAACAGTCTGGGTACATCCAACATATCCTTCTCTCTGTCCTTTCTACTTTCTCTGTTCCTGCCCCCTCTGTGGGGCACATGTAAAAGCTCCTGGGTGCCCTGGCAGAGGAGTGGAAAAGGAGGTAAACCACTGAGCACGTGATACTGCACCAGGTAAAAAGGAGGAAAGAGCAAGTGAGTCTGAGTAGGAGTAAGTCAGGGCCTGCAGGTCTTTTGCAGCTTTTGCACTCTCCCTATCCATAGCACGTCTTCCTGGCATCTCTCCTGTGTGTGAGCGGAAGGCTGCAAACCCTTGTTTCGCAGATCTTGCCGGAAACATTGAAGGGCTTTGGTTTGGCTACAACAAGCCACCACGCCTGATTTCTTGCATTTAAAGGTGGTAACGGGGAGTGAGGTGAGAGCAGAGGGCTGGAGATGAAGGTTTGGAGGGGCGTAGTAGGTACTGCATTGCCGGTTGTTCCCAGGCAAAAGTCGATTGTGCTCATTCCCAGGCCTGCCTGCAGCTTTCTAGAAAGGAGCTAACCACCTTTTTCCACCAGCTGTCCTGTGTAGGTAAATTAGGATTGCAGGGGGTAGAAATACAATAGATTTGGCCGGACTCAGGTGCTTTATCAGTACCTCTTAGCCAAAGAATATGTCTGTGTGGGAAGGGTTTCTGAGCTTGCAAGTTAAGACTGGAGAGTCACATAGGAGGGAAAGTGATGCAGGGATCTTCTTGAAGGTTTTGGGCAGAACTAAGCTGAATTGGCGATTGTCAATGAAAAACACTGATCAGGTTGCTTTTCCTCCTTGCTTCGCCCACCTGGTTGGGCATGTTCTGGTGAGGAGCAAAATACTGGTGTCTATACTGGAAAGACAAAAATGGAATAAAATAATACTGATTTGTCCACAAATAAATGTATTGCTGTCTTTTGTGGTGCAGAATAGGCTTCACGGTTAGCAGGATGATGAAAGGGAGGGATGCAAGCACTTAGGCCCTAAACCCTATCTGTTAACTCTTGCAGCCTGGCCTGAATCAGTGTGCAGCCGTGGTCAAAGGTGGACACAGCTCTACATCTCTCCCCAGCAGATTAATGTCAGCAGGGGCTATGTTTCTGGCTGTAGTACTTGATAAAGAGCAAGGGTTGACTAAATCTGCTGAACATCACTACTACTGTCATGCCACATCTACTGGGCATCACTGCTTGCTGTTGAGTACTTCGGGGAAAAGCTTGTCTTGCTATTTCTTTTCAGGTCTTACGCAGTCATTGGAGAAAGGGGAAACTTTGGAGACCTTCCTTAACAAACATGGTTTTTAATAAGCTAAAATTGAGCATTGGGAATGATGAAAGAAAAATTAAGGAGCATGTGAGGGGAGGCACTAGACTGAGTCAGACACTTCAGTACCTCTAAGACTTCGCTGCAGTGCTATTACATTGTCTGCTACAGCATTTCCTTCCAAAAAGGGGGAGAGTTAGTGAACTATGCATGTATTTAGAGAAGAACTGGGAGAGCTAACGATGTGTAGAGTATAGATTTGGCAGAGGAAATATGTAGGTACATGTCATAATGTGTTCACGTTTTGGCAGCTTAACTTGAGGCAAACCTTCCATGACATGACATCCCTCTGTGGTTGTCCTTCCGCTGGGTGACTGTCTCACTGGTCATGGCCTGTCTCCTGACCAAAAGGGAGCAGTGCTGCAGGACTGGCGATCACAAGCAAGCCCATGAAATACTGACTGCGTCTTAAAAATCCTGATGTTTATTTTTAAACTTCGGTAGGTTTTTATGTGCTTTTTCTCCTGTCCCTTTAAATTTCAAGGTCCACTCAAAGCACACTTCCAAAGCTCACTTCCCTTCCTCCCCCACGACTGCAAGGGCTAGGAATGTGAGGTCTGAGTGGGCTGAAATTTTCATGCTGTTGGTTAATTGCAGCAGCAAGAAGTTAAGCTGTCACAAGACTAGGTATGGAGCTAAGATTGTTTTAAGGTGAGTAGTATTTAATTTAGTAGTAAACGCTTCTTAGTTAAATACTTAACTCTATAGTAATAGTCAAAGGTGCTTTACAGACCAAGTAGGACAGATGGAAAAGCCTCCTGCATGGTATTAGTTAACAACCTAATTTTAATCGAGAAGGCAAAAGGAAGGTTTACAAGTGTTGTGAAAAAAGGGGATTGTAGTGTGTCATGTGGTTGCCCAGTCCAGTGGCTGTCGTTTCCTGCGTGATTATTTTATTCAGTGGCATGGCTACATCAGATGCATATGTAAATTGAAAGATAAACGGAGGCTATGAGATAGTGGCTCATATCAGATACCAGACTTGTTGAAGTGGCAGAATAAAAACTAATTGTAAGTAAAGATGCAGATCTGACAAGGATGTTAGTTCTCCACCTCCACCAAGGGAACTAAAAATTAGCCTCTGGGCTTATATTAGCTAATTTGTCATACACCCAAATGGGTCTCTCTGGTGGGTTGGTGGGAGCTGGGGGGTAGACCCATCTGTCCATAGGAGATGCAGGCTGATGTCTGAGATCTCTTAATACCGTAACAGAATCTGTTTTGTCTAATTCTGTAATTGCAGGTCTGCTTTGGCAGGGGTGGGAAGTTGAAAAGTGGAAGTTGGCTTAGGTTCATATTAGGAAATGCTCATGAATCTTTTTACAACACTTTTGTGTCCCATTGCTTGCTTGCTTTCAGAAAACTGACCTGCTAACAGCCAGAAGTCAGGCCTTGGCCTGCTGGGTTCCTCTTTCGTTGAGTGAGTCACTGAAGACTTTTTAAAAGGGGAAGAGGATTGAACAGTTGTGTTCCAGATTTGTCCTTCTTGCTTTGCTTAGCCCTGACAGACCTTGACCAAAGGACACCGTGACCTCTGTCAGATTGAAGAGCTTAAATGAAGATGTGATAAATAGGCTGGAACGTGACTGTCATTTTTGCATCTGAGATGTGTCTTCTCAATTGCCTATTTTCTTCCATCTCTGGCTGTGGGAATTTTCTAGTGCAATACTTGCATTGTAGGAGTTTGTTTTTCTTTGATTAACTTTCTATGTCACTCAGCTGTTTTGAAATAGGAAGGGAGAGCTAGAAAATGCTGTCACCATTAAAAATATATCCAGAATAATATCTTCCATAAACAAAGTAATGGTTCTGTTTACTAAACCGGGTTAAGAAAGCTTCCACTAAAAAGACAGTCTTTCTTGACTACGGGACTTTTTCAGAATACTGAACGGAGCCAGGTTCTGGGGGATGGGATGGTGAGAAGACACTTGTATAATTTAGGGCTATTTTACGTTCCTAAGAGCTGCGTTAGGTATGCCCTTAATGGGTGCTGCCTTCTCGTCTGTGTGCCAGGCTGCATGTCCTACAGAAAGTACTGAAAGTTGTTACCAGTTCGTTGTGATCCTGTTTGAAGAAGGATATTGACTTGCCTCCTCTTGCTTTAATGATATTTTGCAGGCTGTACAAATACCTTTGTGAATAATCTACGAACAGAACGTTTTTTTTCCTCTGTTAATAATACTGTTTATGAATAATATTTTTGTTTATAAAAGGCTTTGCCTGATCTTTTCCCTGTTTTGTAGCTTGGCCTCGCTTCAGCAATGGTCTCTTATGTTAAAGTCAGCAAAATCAGTATTTTAATCGGTTGTTAATTTATCAGCTTTATCTGAAGAGCTGTTCCATTATGTTCTGTTGTTTAACTGAAGTTTGCATTGATTGAATTAGGGAGTAAAAAGCAAACAATTTCCACTTTAGTGGGATGTTTTGGCAAATTTTGCAAAGCAGGAGGAGGGTAAAAATACTGACAGTGAAAGGGGAAAAAAAAAACCCCAAACCAAAACACTAGAGTGCAGTATCTTTTTCAAGTAAATGAGCCAATTGCTGTTACTGAGACTTGACTGAACCCAGTAGTTGAGTGTTTTTGTAATGTTCTTGCAGTTTTAGGGGAAGACTCCTACAGAATTATCGCAAAAACTCAGGGTTTGCTCTAGAAGAATGACTGTCAAACCAAATTTGCAGTGACTCTTCCAGTTGAGGGAGCTGGAGCTGTTAAGGGTCAGTGTTACTTCCCAGCAAGGCGTGAAAGGTTGGAACTGCAACAGCTGCAGCCTATGAGTATTTCATCCAGAACACAGTGGGATAGACTGGAGGTCCAGAACACAGTGGGATAGACTGGAGGATGCACTTCAGGCTGATGGATTATGTCTTGCTCATCGCATGGCTTTGGTACTGGTAGATGCTCTAATAGAACCCCAGCTCTGCAATGAAAGAAAGGCCGGTGAAGGATGGAGGGGGATAAATAAGGAAGTGGTGATTTGCGCTCAAGGCGTCGTAACAAATAGTTCACTGTTGGTTATTTCTTCAGAGGTGAAGCTGCATGAATGACAGTAGTTTGCTTCTCAGTTTCTAATAACCAAAGGCAGCGTGGTCTGGTAGTTTCTTGGCCTTTAATACAAGGTGTGACGTTGAGATGTTACTACCATAAAGCATATCGCTGTGAATCGGACTATAGCTACCCTGAGTTTTGTTGCCTTAGGGCTGTTTAACACAGGTTTAAAATAACAGCAACTTTAAATATTCTGAAAAGCAACGTGGAATTTGAAAATTAAAAAAACCCAAGCAAGGGCTCTACTCTTGATAAATGCATCAGTGTGTTTGGATGTGGCTTGTTTTCGCTGGGCAGCTGTTTCAGTACCTTCGCTTTAAAATACAGATGTGCAAGTAGGTGTTTATGCACTGTGTGCGTTGAACCTGTTTACCATAGTAAGGGGGAGAAGTGAAACTAAGAGAAGTATATAGCTCTTGAGTAAATTTCCACAGTAATTTGTGGCCAGAATGGCTATTTTGGACTTTCAGAGGGTTAAGCAACAACTGTTCATTCATAGCTACTAAAAAGGCAGCTCAGTGTGTTAGACATGAGCAGTGCAGAACTTGCTTTTCCCCCAGCATGTCTTGCCAGACACATAAGCTTCTGAGATTTCTCTGGTTTTCTTCACTAGAGTCTGCAGTGAGGTGAAAACTCTATATGAAAAACGAACACTTTCTCTGCTATTTCTCCGTAACTTAGGACCCAATCTGTGGAACTTGCTTCTCTCCTCCCTTTGCGATGTGCGAAACAAGCATTTTTCTGTGACTTGAGCAATGACGTCTGGCTTATGTCAGGAGCTGGAGTCAGTGCAGGACATGGGGGCATAAGTGGGCAGCCTCAGTGCAGCTTTAAATGTCCAAAATGAGACTTTAAGACTATTCAGTGATCCTAAAAAGGCCAGTAGCAATTTGTGACAGCTCATACCCTGTTCTGCTTCACTGGCATCAGCCTATCTGCCTCCTGCAAAGTGCCAAGTAATCGTGGAAACTGATAGTAGGTGGCACACGAAAGAGGAGAGGCACAGGTCTGTAAAGGCTAGCTTTTCACCCAAAAGGCTGGTTCTTCGGGCTGCCAGTGGACAGCAGGGATTTCCTACTCTGGTGTGCTTCTGGAAGAGCCCATCTTTCCCTTCTGCCTTCAGAGGGAACCTAGAGTGAGCCTCTCTCAATGCTTCTGTGTTACGGTGCAAAGTATGTGCATGTAGTGGGTGCAGAGCAGCGTTCAGCTCCTGTCCCTGGGACTTTGTGTGAGAAATCAAACCAGAGTGATCCCCTGTCAAATTTGTGGTGGTGGTGATGGCTGGATTTCCTTTTGTGGGTTTCTAGATGCTTTATGAACAATCATTTTAATAGCATAACTTGGTTTTAAATTTCTTGCTTTTTCTTACATTTTAGGTCTATCAGCCATGAAACGAATTCTTCTGTTTTTTATCCTGGCAGCAGCTCTTATGTATGGTATACTGCATGGAAATCTGTGGAGAAACAACCTCAACTGGTACGGTGATGCATTGTTCGCTTAAAGTGCAGGCATGGTCATGGCTGTGAGCGATGCGGATGTGAGTTGCTGTACAGCTGTTCACTAGTAATCAACGGAAGTGGTTACTACTCTGTGTGTGTGTGTGTTTGTTGGGTGTTTTCTTCATACAGTGAAGGAATGAATGTGATTGTTCTGTCCTGTTGCCCCTTCTCTCATGTCACTTTTAAACCTAGTAGTTGATTTGAGCCTGGTTGTATGGAGAGATCAGGACCTCAGAGATAGGAAGCCCATCTGAGTTTCATGAAAATAGATGTTCAGGTGAGGAGAGAGACCTTATTTGTGTGTCATGTGTCTCTATCTCCCCCCACCCTATGTGTCTTTAGTGTTAGCTTGTTCCCTTAGGTGCCTGGTAAATGACGTGGGAGGGACCTGCTCTGCCTATGGGAATAACTGCAGTGGGCACCTCTGGAAAAGCTGATATTTGCCAAGTCCCAGTGGCAACCTTGTGGGAAGTGAGCCCTCACTGGCTCCAGGCTGCAGGGGACAGGTGTGGCTTTTAGCTTGTTCCCTTAGGTGCCTGGTAAATGATGTGGGAGGGACCTGCTCTGCATACGGGAATAACTGCAGGTGTAGTGGGCACCTCTGGAAAAGCTGGTATTTGCCAAGTCCCAGTGGCAACCTTGTGGGAAGTGAGCCCTCACTGGCTCCAGGCTGCAGGGGACAGGTGTGGCTTGGGACCTAAAATTCAAGGTGCTTATTGAAGTTGAGTTTCTGTTGGCCTTTGCACAGCTATAACCAAGCCTGACCAGTGTGTGTGTTATGAAGATAATAGTGACAGCTTTTAACTGTGGTGATTGATGTGCCTCAGTTTGTCTTTTTTATAGCATACGATTGATACAAATGGTTTTCTGTTGTGGTGCTTTGCTATAAACACAAACATTGTTGTCATATTTCCCTTTTTGCAGGATTAGCTTTCATGGACAGACTTCCTCTGTGAGGGCTCCTCCTTCCTATGAGCCTAGCGGAGTTACCCAGTAAGTCCAGCAGTTCAGTCTTTTTTGCAGTAGGTGTGTTGTGGGTTTTTTTTTTGTTTGGCTGTTTTTGGGGCAGGTGGGAGGGATTGAGAAGAAAATCCATAGCCTTTGCCTGTGGGCTCCCTGCTCAGTAGGTTATTATACAGCTGTGTCCATTGCCTGTTTCTGTTCTGAACACAATTGTAAGGTGTCTCGCAGAAAGGAGTTTGTCCATGTCATGTTTCCAGTGTTTGGTTAATATTTATGGCCACTTACAGTGACATTTTGTAACAAGCAATGAATTTGTTTACAGCTTTGAAATTTCTTCAATTCTGAGTTATACCTGAATAAAATTAGTAGAGCCATGAGGGAAACCTCTGTGCGTAAAACTTCATAAATCGGAGGTGTGGTTCACTTGTGTTGTGCGTGTATAAGCAGATCTTGTGTTAGCAACTTGGTGCAGTTAGGTTTGTGGGACTAACGAGCATCTGTGCTAAAGTTGAAAAGCAGGTCTCCCTTCTCTCTGAAGCTCTCGGGCAAAATGCAGCCTTGGAGGCTGATGCTGGAAAGCAGTGAGCTGGCCAGCTGATACATTTCATAGGGTGCATTCCCAGTGTCAGTATTCACATGACAACTTGAGGTTACCAAAAGCAATTAACCTTAATGGTCTGCTTGGCTTGTGGTTCTAATGTGATTTCATCCTTCTGTGCTTAATGCAGCCCAGATGCACACATAGCTCACGCTGAACTTTACCCTCCTTTCTGGGCTTCATATTTGTTACTGACTGGGCTAAATCGCCAAGGCGGGAATGTGCTTACAAGTGTAAGCTGTAGCCTTATTGCGAGAGGAATGATTTGTGTCCCCCGCCTCAAAATCCCATTGTCCTTGAAGTACCCGATATGGTGGTGTCTGTTCCTCTCTCCCCTCCCAGCAGTGCTGGTGGTGCCGTCTGGTATGGCTGCAGGCGGGGCTCAGCCCAGGTGTCCCACTTCTCTGCACGTGGGCCTGAGACCTCATCTCTGGTTATGGCCGCTTTGCTGCTGAGCGACGGAGGTTTGCAGACCCCTTGGAGCAGCACTGTGAGATCAAAGCCTTACTAGTAAAAAGTAATCGTACTGCAAGGAGAGAGATCCATCTTTATAACAGACTGCAGCAATCGTGAAAATTTATGGTGTTAACTCAGTAACCGTCTTTTTTTTCGATTGTCCAAGTTTCCCTACCTTGCTGCTGCTACCTCCTTCCTGTTCTTGCTGTTTCTTTGACATTCTTCTTCTGCAGGCTGCCGCCTACGGCCATGGGGCGAAGGAACACGCTGGACACTTGTCTCCTGAAACCAGCATTTGAATCTTTAGTGGGGTGAGTCTTCTGTGGGAAGTGGTGGGGAAGGGGGATTGAGGTAGAAAGGGGCTATTTACATATTCTGGTCTGCTTCACGTTTTGATTCACCTCTGAAAGTACAGCTTTTGGGCTTGGATTCATGGCTGCTTTTCCTGGTTGTGGCAACACAGATTGTTTCTCTTGCCACTGATCAGCACCTGGGCAACACCACACAGCTAGCTCAGCATGCTGGTGTATGTAATAAATACTTCCTGTCCAAGACTGGAACTCGGTCATTCTGCTGTTAAGAACCTAGACTTAAAAGATTTCTTTTCTTGCCATGTTTTTCCTGTAAAAGAAGATGTCGTGTCCAAGACTGGAACTCGGTCATTCTGCTGTTAAGAACCTAGACTTAAAAGATTTCTTTGGTAGCTAAGTATTTCTGTAGCAACGAGGGACCAGAGAAGTTTTTTAAATCTCCTTTTTATTTGGAAAGAGGAGTATGAAATGTGCAAAAATTCATCCAATCTTTAACTTGCCATGTTTTTCCTGTAAAAGAAGATGTCGTGTCCAAGACTGGAACTCGGTCATTCTGCTGTTAAGAACCTAGACTTAAAAGATTTCTTTGGTAGCTAAGTATTTCTGTAGCAACGAGGGACCAGAGAAGTTTTTTAAATCTCCTTTTTATTTGGAAAGAGGAGTATGAAATGTGCAAAAATTCATCCAATCTTTAATGATATAAAATTCTTCCTCTTCAATAGAGTTTTAATTTTAATGGAATTTGGGATTATACACGGTTTTGTTAATCTCGTAGTGTTGTTGAATTGTCTGTAGGTATCTTCTGCTTTAAGGTACTCATAGAAAGCTTCCTCTGTAAAGAAGCAGTCATATGGCAAAATGAAGAGCTTCAACCCAGAACAACAGAGGTGTCTGGTTACAAAAGTGCATTCAAGATGTTTGTGAGGAAATACTGGGAGATTTTGTTATTAGAAGCACAAGTAATAGAATCACAGAATCAGAACGGTTTGGGTTGTAAGGGACCTTAAAGACCATCCAGTTCCAACCCCCCTGCCATGGGCAGGGACACCTTCCACTAGAGCATGTTGCTCCAAGCCTCATCCAGCCTGGCCTTGAACACTTCCAGGGATGGGGCATCCACAGCTTCTCTGGGCAACCTGTTCCAGTGCCTCACCACCCTCTTTGTGTTAAATCTTAGAAGTCTTAGTCTGAAATAATAGAGATCAAGGAAGGGCTACGGGGCCAGAAGCAGACAGGCTATATTGTTGGCTTAGTGTTTTACCTGACCAAACACTGAGTATGGCCCTGAGAAAGCTTGGGAGGATGTTCAGACCAAGTCCTGGCTGAAGGAATCTTAAAGCTCTAAGCAAAGCCACCATTGCTTCTTTTTTGGTCCTTTTTGTGTACAGGAAGACAAGGCTTTAGTTCAGTGCTGCTAGTGTTTTAAACAACGTGGAAGGATCTCGGGTTTGTCCTGCCCGAAGCAGTGCTGCAGACTGAGTTTTGGTTAGGTCCCTGGCCCAAAAGGGTGATCCTAGGTCCCTGGTGCACAGAGTGTGCCCAGACTGTCAGTGTTGGGCCCGGCAGGGTAGTGCTGGCCCTGAGCAGGGCGGCAAGAGGGAACTCCGAGATCCTCAGTGAGAAGAAGGTAGGTGCAGAGCCCCAACAGCCTCTCACATGCTTCCATAGCTCCTTTACAGGGACAGTCTGTGTGAGCTGAAGATCTAGTCAGGGCACTTTGGCAATAGCCTCGGGAGGTTGAAAAGATTTCTGACCTGGCAGAATTATTTATTGGAAAGCAACCAGAGCTAGAAGAGCTGGAACTAAGAATCGCTTTGCAGCAGGTAAATTATTTATTATGTCTTAAGCATACCAGCTGCTTTTGAACAGCAAGGCGACTTACTAAATTTAATAGGGGTGTTTAGTGCATGATTGTCAAAATTAGCTGGTCTGGCTTAGTTAACCTGTGGCCCAGTTCTTGGGGTGTGGGCTGCAGTGTCTTGTTGGCTTTACTTTGTTTTTACTGTTAGTAACTTCTGAATACGTAGAGCTTATCGTGAGATACTTCATTTGTGAAACTGAGAGGGTTTTTTTTAAGCAGGTATTAATAGAGAAACGAGTCGTGTGCTGGCTGTGGGTATTTATGAACAACACTAGATTTTCTCACTGACTGTATACTTCTGGGTTAACATCTTAATATAGCACCTAGTATGCAAGATGGCTACGAAGTCAACCAGTTCGGTGAGCGTGTGTCAGCTCAGCTCCAAGGTGAAGCCAAGGGCATGGGAGCATGTGACAGGATTGGGTCTACTATTCATTCACTTGCCAGATATGGTAACAAGAGTCCCTTCCTTGCTATGAGAGAACCCTTGTCTGTGGGTACTGTCTTCCCAAGCAAGTGACCCATTCTTTCTATCTTGATGCTTAAGGTGTGATGACGTCACGTTCTAATTTGCAGAATGCTCTTTTGAGGCAAACCTCCAGTGATACCCATGTGCCAGGCTTCTCGCTGCAGGGCAGACCTGGCTGGTGTGCTGGGCTCCTCCCAGACACCTGGCTTTTGGCTAAGCCAGAAGATGCACTGCAGGAGCACACCGGGTGTACTGCAGCTGCCAAGGGGCATTCAGTCTGTGGGGCCCTACTAGGGTTAGTCCAGAGTCAGAAAAAATCCCAGGGTGTGTATAATGTGAACATGAGAACTTTGCTGTACGGATATACCCCTGTTGCTCCACACTGTCAACACAGCCATGAAGTGCCACTTGTTTGGAGTGGGAGTGCATCTCAAGTAAGCTGACATCTTTGGGAAATGGTATTTTCAAGTTTAGGTACCTTGTTTCAAATCTTATTAAATAAATTGCCATATATAATTGTGGTGGGTTGACCCTGGCTAGAGGCCAGGTGCCCACCAAAAACTGCTCTCATTCCCCTCCTCAGCTGGACAGGGGAGAGAAAATGTAATGAAAAGCTCATGGGTCACGATAAGATCAGGAAGAGATCACTCAGCAGTTACTGTCATGGGCAAAACAGGGGAAAGTTGATTTAACTTATTACCAATCAAATCAGAGTAAGATAATGGGAAATCAAATCTTAAAAACACCTTCCCCCACCCCTCCCTTCTTCTTGGGCTGATTTTCTCTCCCTCCTCCCCAGCAGTGCTGCAGGGGGATGGGGAATGGGGGTTGTCACGCGTTGTCTCTGCCAATCCTTCCTCCTCGAGGAGGATCTTCACACCCTGCCCCTGCTGTGGTGTGGGGTCCCTCCCACGGGAGACAGTCCTCCTCCAACTTCTCTGATGTGAGTCCTTTCCATGGACTGTGGTTCTTCATGAACTGCTTCAGTATGGGTTCATTCTGTGGGATGCAGTCCTTTGGGAACAGACTGCTCCAATGTAGGCTTCCCATGGAGTCACAGGTCCTGCCAGCAAACCTGCTCCATCATGGGCTCCTCTCGCCGCAGGATCCACAGGTCCTGCCAGGAGACTGCTCCAATGTAGGCTTCCCATGGAGTCACAGGTCCTGCCAGCAAACCTGCTCCATCATGGGCTCCTCTCGCCGCAGGATCCACAGGTCCTGCCAGGAGCCTGCTCCAGCACGGGCTTCCCACAGGGTTACAGCCTCCTTCAGGCATCCCCTTGCTCTATCTTGGGGCCCTCCTCAGGCTTCAGGGGGGTTTCTGCCCCCTGTGACCCTCCATGGCTGCAGAGGGACAGCTGGCCTTGTCATGGGCTGCTGGGGAACCTCTGCTCTGGCACCTGGAGCACCTCCTCCCCCTCCTTCTCCCCGACCTTGGTGTCTGCAGGGCTGTTCCTCTCACATATTCACACTTCTCTCCCCAGCTGCATTCACCCTTGTGCAGTTTTTTCCCCCCTTCTTAAACACGTTATCCCAGAGGCGCTACCACCGTCAGTGATGGGCTCGGCCTTGGCCAGCAGCGGGTCCCCCCTGGAGACAGCTGGCATTGGCTCTGTCAGACATGAGGAAAGCTTCCAGCAGCTTCTCACAGAAGTCACCCCTGTAGCCCCTACCCCTACCAAAACCTTGCCACATAAAGCTAATGTAATAATAACTCTTAATTTTCCTTGCTGCCTCTGTTGTGTACTTTTCAAACATGAAGTTATTCATTGTCTTCCTGGGTTATGTATTCTTAAATATGCTGGTTTATGGTGTAAGCTTTCAGTCATGCGGTTTTAATGACTATATAACTTATGCTAGCAGAGAAATAACTTTATCTCGTGCTCTATCTGTATTTTTCATTATAAAGTCTTCCCCTTTTCTGTCACCTGCTATCTTTCCCTGTGTTCGTGAGTGTTTTTCTTATTTTAAAAATTGATAATACTTGAAGTAGGATAAAGAAAGCTTTTTTAAAAGCAGTTGCACGAATTACTGGCATATTCAAGTACATCATGTGGATTTTTAAAACTTCTTCCTTTCTCCCTTCATTAGTGTTGACAAAATATACCCGTTCCTGTGTGCTAATGATTTTATCAGAGTGGCGGAGTTCCATGGGAGCGATAAGTTTGAACTACCTTACGGAATAAAGAGAGCAGGTTTGTGTTCCCAGTGTACCTTGTTTTTAGACAGAAAAACCTGTATGGTGTGTAAAGCCACCTGAATCTCTGGCCTTGGTCTTTCCTCTTCAGGGGGGTATCTAGAAATGCCCTGATGGTTTCATTTAGTCCCTCTGACCTGGCACCTCCTGTTTCTAACAAATAAAACACCATGTTGGGGTTGCCCCTCTTAGCAGAGAAGCTGTAAAAAAGTGGGAGTGAGGAAGAGTGGAGCTTGTTCAGCTTCTGTTAGTTTGTGTATGGGCTGGAGTGCTAAAGATACTGAGCTAGTGCTTAGCTAGGTGAAACATGTGGTGGGCTTTGATCAGCATGCCTAAACCGAGCGGGATCCAGAGTCCTGCTGAGGCAGAAGTCCCCAGACTGGGGCAGTTAACATTAGCAAAATGTTCCTTTTATTGGGCTGGCTTCTCTCACCAGGGAAGGTGTCTCTGGGTCTGAAGGGG
>NW_010255860.1:24073-47416 GCF_000690775.1 Eurypyga helias
CTGCTGTACCCTTACAGTGTTTGCCTGCTTACGCCTGCTGCCTGCTTTGGTCAGGGTGGAGTACACAGGGCCCGAGACTCTTAAGGGTAGTAGTAAGCCTTTTGGGAAGGGTTGTAAAGTCTTGAGCCTCAGAGTTTTTAACACTGAGTAGTGCATCTTCCTACTACCCTCTGGATCTGTCCTTTAGACTCTTCAATTTGTCCTCCACTAGTGTAATAAGGATGGTGCATTTTCTGGGGTCGAGGTGAGGAAAAGCACGTTTGGGAATGAATTTGAGGCCCCCTCTTAGGAGCGAGTTGAGTGTCCAGCAGGTGCCTGCCCATCGAGGGAGGGCTGGGAAGGTGCCTCTGCCCAGCTTTGCTAGTGAGCACAGGCTGGTTCAGTGGCTTCTCCTGAGGACTGCCCCTGGCCGTGCAGCCCCTCCTCTTGGGTCAAGGCTGCTTCTGTTTCAGCTGAAGGTGGGGAGAAGAAAAAAAGTCAGTTAGGATGCAGGTTTTAAGAAACTCTTCTGATGCTTATTTACTGTAACTAAGATATCTTTGATAGAGATCCCATGCTATTTTTCAACAGGGGGGTGTTTGGGCAGAAAAAGCTTCCCAGAGAGGAGCTCTGTTAAACATGAGTTTCTCTGGTATCATTGATTGACCTGTGGCCCTAAATTATGTGTTCTTATTTTGAGTTTTTTCTTATGCATGGTGTGTAAAAGCTAGTGTCTGAAAATGCTTATTTTTATATTGGAAAGCGCTGAACATTTTCATTTATCTTCTTTGTTTGCCTCCTAGAACAATTTTTTCGTTTAGCCCTTTCAAGACTGCAGAACTGTGGACTTTCCAGTGAAGATGATGACAGGTGAGGTGGTTTGTTTGCTACTGTTTGTTCATCACATTTCTGATGTTTATCTGAAAAGGAGTGTGAGTGGCATTATCCTGAAAATGCTCCAGTTTTCCAAGATGCAGATCTGACTGACAGTGTCTGAGCAGTATCTAAGTTTGGTTTTAAACATATGTAACACCAGCATTCAAGAATAATTTTGCTCAGGGAGGTTAAATTTACAGATTTCTTATTATTTTTGGTAGCTGAATGCAGTCCTGTCTTCCTGCAATATCTCTTTATGCTTCAGAGAAGTGAATCCATCCTTTGAATATGATCTCCTCTTTCAAAGTTGCCATCAGTGTAAGCTGGGGAGTGTTTGAGATAAGCAGATGCAAACCAAGGACTGTTTCTACGCAGAAGAAATCTTATGCATGTCCCCCAGCCACGGCATCCGCTGCACACCCTTATTTGCATGTATGCTCCGCTCCCTTTCCTGTGAATGAGGAAGACGTAGGCAGCCAGGAAAGGTCCTGGCGTTTTGGAGAGTAATCAGGGTGTGGCATGGTGTGGAGCGTGCCTCAGATAACCCGCTTCCCATGCGTTAGATCGTCCTGTTTAAATCTCTTGGTTAGAAGCCACTTCTGCCAGGAATTTTTTGTTTACCTTTGGAGGGTCTTTCTGTTTGTCTCCCTTGTTATTGTGAGGATTTGTTTTGGTTTTTGCTTGTTTTGGGGTT
Organism: Eurypyga helias; assembly: GCF_000690775.1. NCBI lineage: Eukaryota > Metazoa > Chordata > Aves > Eurypygiformes > Eurypygidae > Eurypyga > Eurypyga helias. The sequence continues at coordinate 25,623 of NW_010255860.1, forward strand.
TGTTGGAGGTAGGGTTTAGCAGGTATACTAAAATCTTGTGTTTTCCAAGTGATGCAAATGATGACTTAGATTTGCATTCTAGCGAATGGGCTGACAACCTGCCATGCATCATCTTCGTACGCAGGCTGCTTAATGGAGATGAATGCAAATAATGCTGAGGTTGGCTGTAGTTGGGTTTGGTTTTTAATCAAGGAGATCAAACAGAAGGCTGTTCCTTCAAGCCAGATTCCAGGATCACAATTTAATTAAATTTGGGTGGAATATGAACGAAATAATTGGTGTTCAAGCCTAAGAATTACCTGGTTTTTAATACCTAGTTTTCCTTTTCATCTAGTGTAGTCTTTCCTTTGCCTATGGTTAGTGTCCATTTCTACGATGTTCAGGTTTACTCTTAAGGAGAGTGGAGGGGGAGGGGGAAACCCACAACCTGTTTTCTATCAGGAGTGTGATAACTGGGGAAAGCTGTACAGAATTGGCTGACATTGTCTGGAGCTTGAAGGAGAATGCCAAATGTTGTATGAGACGTTTCCTGAGATGACAAGTTCAGCACTACAATCGTTTTGGCTGTAGAGACGCTTGCAACACAGCATATAGTCCCTTTTACGTGGAAGCGTCTTTCCTGCGGATCAAAAGTAAGGTAATTGGTATTTATCCTTTGAATGTAGGTTCCCTGAGATACAGATATGTTTAGGGGTTCTGGGAAGGATGCTTCTTTTTAATAAAAGTAATATACTTTGCTAGTACTGAAGCAAAAACAGCATTACCATTTAATAGGCAGTAGTATAAGCAAATCGAATGTGTGGTGACTTCATACAATATATTCTTTCTAGATCCATTAGGTTTTGTCTATAGCACTGTTAGGGCATGGAATCACTGTAGTGAGGATGAGCTTTTGTACATTTAACTGCAGTACAGTGGCTTTTAAATGTGAAATGCTGGGAATTAAGCCTAACAACGTTCTCCGATAACACAGAATTATCAGGCAGGTCTGTAGTGCTGCTGCCTAATTCAGCGTTCTTGGCAGAAGGCAACCCAGATTGCCCTATAAACTTCTCTTGGGGCAGCATGGGGGAACTTGCTATAAAGTATTTTCACAAAATCTGGGCTGTATGAGCACCAAATCTGTGGTGCCCCTGTAGCTGCATCTGAATGCGACTGAGGGGAAACTCTACGTAGTGAGCTACAAAGGATTTTTTTTCCGAATGGTGCCATTTTTCAAACTTAGGTGGAATTCTCACTGCGTAAAGGCCTAGTTATACACAACTGTTTGGAAGTGAACTGTGTCACTGACTTCAGCTCACAGGAGAAGGATTTTCCAGGCTAGGGGTATATCCACGGAGTAACCTCTGAACACCTACTCTACCCGTTCCCTCATAATGACTCACTGGGCACTCTTGGGAATCTGAGCTCAGCAGCAGTAAATTGTTACAAATACGTTTACACAATCCTAAATCAACACAGTGTGACCTCTGCATCCTCCTATTACCAAATAACCTCAAAGGAAATAATTTGCATTCCTCAGCTGAAGATGGTGGAGGGAGTGGGGGGATGTCAGAGCAGTGTTAGCAGGGTCAAGGGGGGGGAGTTAGAGCAGTATTTCAGTGGAATGCGGAGGACGCAAGGCTTTTGACCTTTAAAGGCTACATTTGAACAGTATTTTTCTTCTATAGACTAGGAAAACATTTCTTTTAGCATTTCACGGTATAAACAAAATACTTAAACTAGTGCCTGGCCTTGAGATTGAGGCTCTTGTGCACCATGTAAATAGAGCAGTGGTTTGAGTGACTGAAGGGTTTCAGTGACTAACACTTAGATGTTGGAGATCAGTTACCAAGCAATTGGCATCAGGAACCATTTATCCTCTAAGTAGATCTCCAACTCCTAAGCACAATCCCTTAGTCACTCACACCATTGCTATAGCAGTTACTGTAGCTGAGGCCTTGGTGTTTTTCACTTTCACCAGTACTGTGCTGGCGGTTGTAAGCTAGACCTCCAGACATCCCAGTCTGTCGTTTCACTCGTAGCACACCTGATGGTGTTTACAGACATCTGAATTTATTTATTGTCTTGCCAGTCTATTGACTTGGAGAAAGGGTGAGTGTTAGGGGTTTTTTAATATGAAAACATTATGAAAAAAGAAACTTTTAAGAAGTGGTGTTTGTAAAGTATCTGGGAGTAACAGTGATGAAAATCAGTGTGTTAATTTCTGTGATCTACAGTAAGTACAGGTCAGTTTATTTAACTTAAATATTTATCTTTGAATACAGTCCAGCCTTGCTACATATTCTTTATCTCCATGTCATATGTGGGTTTCCTATGAGACTATGTTCTGTTTTTTCACTCTAGTAGCATAAACTGTTTCCTTCCCTGCTTATCATTGTTCGTGGAATCTGTGCTACTGTGGACGTAGGTCTATAATCATAACTAGAGGCATTTTAATACTGGGAGAGGTTGGGGGGGGGCGGGGCGATGGACGGACACACACAATTCAGAAGTAGTATATTTGTGCCAGACTTGCTGTTTGACTTGGCCTGCTTTCACTTCCTGGGCTTGATAGAGATTAAAAATTGGTCCTTCTAATTCGTTTGACTGTATTTATGTCTGTGTTGATGTACAGTGCATCAGGAGTGTTTGATCTGCTTGTTGGCTTTATCCATTTCAAAAGTTCACATACCGATGTTAGATGCTTTATTGTTCATTTGGAGGCAGCCGGTAACTTTATTTTTGAGTATGCATGTTGTTAAGGACACTGGAGTTTGAAAGCTTAATCACACTTAAAATTTCACTCCATTTTCCATCCAAGTAGTATTAGTCAGCTCTCAGCCGTGAATAAGACCTTGTCTGTATTTGTCAGAGGGGAGAGAATTTGGACTTGACTTGAGAGCAGCTGCCTGGCTTCCTGTAGCTGCACGAACCTCCATTGTCCAGCTCTAAAGTCATGTTTTATTTTATCCTTCCTGCCCTGAGCGTGTCCTGCTGTGTCACAACTGCACAGTGCAGAGAGGAGAAACCAAAGAGCCCTCCAGTCTTAGACTAACACCGGGAGGTGTTAGTTCAGTAGGTGGGGACTGACATAGCAAAGAAGCTTCTTAAATCATAGCCTCTGCCAAAATTGAAAGGTATTGAATAAGGAATCACTAAAAGTTCATGTACAAGGGTCAGGACAAGCAGTGCCTCTTCAAAGTAACTTTCTGGCTGCTTATCGTGGTCAGAATAATACAAACGACTTGTAATGGATTTGACATAGTTTTAGTGAAATCACACCAAGCTGTCAGAGTATAAAAGCAAGATTAGGTCCAATCTTCCTGGCTTTTTATCGAGACCTGAAGACGAGTTCACGCACAGTGCCTCAGTCAGTGCCAAACCAGGGTGTCCACTGAGCGCTGGGGGTGGATGCTCTTAGCCAGCAGGTAACACCGGGAGTTGGAGTGTGAGTAGCAGCTCAGGATTTGCATTGTGGTGATGAGGTTTGTACCACCGTTATCCAGCTGCAGCTGTGTAACTTTTGGTGACACTAAATTCACATGTTTGAGATGATTTGAAACTTTTGGTGATCTGCAGAGATGTGCTGTAAATGACAGGAAAAGGGGATACAACCATAGACTAATTCTGTGCTTCCTCTTTCTCATTGCACCTGCATTACTTACTCATCATGAGGTTTTATCTAGTTTGCCTTACTCCTCCCTGTTTTTCCTCACTGTTGCTTCTCTGTAGCCCACGATCTTGCTTTGAGCTCCAAGACTTAGCTGCAAGGAACAAAGTATAATTCAGGAAAAGGGTAACTTCTGCTCCCTTCCTCTCACAGTAAACTTTGCAAGATGCAGGTGTTCATCAGCCTGTGCTCTTAGGGTATCTTAAAACTAGATGGAAAAACAGAATTGAAAATAAATGGGCTGAAGCAGTCTTGGAGTAGAGAGGGAAGGGTTTTGTGGGTGTAAAGGGAATGGGCAGACTGAGGGCAGGATGGTGTACAGGTTTCCACCCCTCTGGCTTGCGAGGTACTGAGTCACATGGACTTGTGGCATTAGCTGGAAATCTTTTTATGAATGCTTGACTTCTACTAAGCTGCTCAGGAAACACTAGAGAAAGGTGTGATGGCTTTTTCCATGTCACCCCACCCTGAGAGCTGCTTTTAGCAGCACTATTTTTGTGTGTGTATAGATATATATAAACTTCTAAAGGCAACCCCCTCTGCAGATGTGGCCCTAGTAAGCTGTGAGCCTGTTTGTGCCTGAAGAAAACACCAACATTTTTATTTTGCCGTTGTTCCTGCTGCAACCAAGTTGAACAGCCCTTGCTCTAAATAAAGAAGCATTTTTACCACAAAACCTGATGTGCTTGCTCTGTAAGGAGTAGTTTGCAATCCTGTATGGTGGATGTAAAGAGACAAAATTTCTTGAGTAAAAAACCAGCAAGCCTGGCTGTGCACATCTTTTAAGCAAAGCACACATTTCACTAACGTTGAAATGAGGCAGTAGAGAGCAAGAGATAGGCCTAGAAAACCTGGGATAACTTGGAAAATCTTACCATTAGAGTTTACTTTTGTAAATTCAGCATTTGCTTAATAACCTTTTTGCGGGTGCTTTTGAACTCTGAATGTATTCTGAATTTGGAAGGAATTACTGTTTTGATGGGATATTGTATAAGACCTCATCTGAAGCTCAGTGTTTTATATACTTTTCAGTGCTGTCTAATTTGAATCTAGTCATATGAAAATGCCATTTTTAATCAAGCATATCCCTAGTGTTGTGACAGCATGCACTTTCAGCACATGTTTAGACAGCACTTTCTAAGTAGAGGGAGAAAAATCAACAGGGTTGTATTAATTTGGAGTGTCATCGCATGTTGTTTGGCTCAGGTTTTTCACATGTACTCTCCAGAGGCCTGTAAGGGAGATCGTGAACAGAAATCTTGCTGCTTGAGCTTATGCTGGAGAGCTGGAGGTGTACAGTATTGTGGAAGCACCTTGATATGAGTTAGTTTTTTCCAGACATACCCTCTCCTAGTTGGTTCCCAGACTGGGAAGGGTTTGAAGCGTTGTGGAAGATAGTTTCTCTAATGGCACACGTGTCGCCAACTGCTTAGATAATCTTAAACAGCAAGCCACTAGAAAAAAAGACACGTCTAAAACCAGTTTCACGTGGGAGAAGCCCTCTCCTGACTTTGGCAGTCTCCTGATGCAGCTGCATCTTTTGAAAGCAGCCTTAGCGTGTGCTACAGGACCGAGACCGCTCTGTAGGGGCCAAGCGGTGTAGAAGACGCGGGACCTCCGTTAGCAGTAAATAAGCCAGCTAAATACAAATACATCGTAGAGGCAGGGAAGCGGCACATATCAAAATTTCTGTTTGTTCCACAGGGTTGCCTGTCGACGGTGTATTGTGGTCGGTAATGGAGGAGTACTTCGAAATAAGACATTAGGGGAGAAAATTGACTCCTATGACGTGATAATAAGGTAAATGGTACCTCCTTTTCATTTTGGGTACGTGCAAAGAATTAACAAACATGCTGTCTGTGAGTAGCTTTGGAGTTCAGTTGCTATACAAATGCAAATGTGTAAAACTTCCTATTTAACTTACTCTGTCACAGTCTTCACTTAAAAAAAATTAAGAAAAGTTGGGTCAGTGTTTTATTACACACTGATTGGTTCAGGGGAGGGGAGACACCACTGGGTGGTCAGTCTGCCTTGTGTACAGGTACGCACGTGCAAGATGCTGCCATCAGGGATGGGTCCAAGCATGTGCCCCTCACTGTGAGCCAGCATCCCGAGCAGTCCTGCCTCTCACCTTCCACACTGCGCCTGTCTTGCTATAGTGTGTGGATTCAACATGTAACGTTTGTGCTGGGAAGTCCGTCTCAAGGCACGGGTCAACCATAGGATGATGTTGATGTCTGCCCCTTTTCCTCAAGCATGTTAGTTCATATTGGAAGTCTGAGATACCTCAACCTACCAGAGGATGCTGGGATTGGAAGAAGAGGCATCTGGACTAGGGCAACTGCGGAAGGGCTCAGAGAGGAACAGGCAAGGAGGAGTGGGGAATGCTCGAATGCCAAGCAATCTGAAAATGGACTATTTGGCTAATTATAACAGAATTTTCTGCACACCAAAGAAAAAATATATCAGTTTCTCCTTCGCAGGAACTGAGATGGTTAACTGATTAAACAGCCCTTCTGCCTGTAGGTATCCTGTCAGGTAGTGTGCCTGAACCCTCTTTCACTAAAACAGCTGAGCTGCAATTTCAGCTTGTCTGCTTCAACATTGTGTTAACATTGAACAAAATCTCATTTTTGTTGCTTTGCCATCGTTTCAGTCTTCAAGGACTACCATAAAAACTTTTATACAAAGCCTGGAGTTTGACATGCACTTGAGAATGAACTGAAGATGGAAATGAATAAATGAGATTCTTCAGTCGTAGCTCCCCATACAAACTTAAAACACAGAAAGTGATCCAGATAATATCCCTGTTCTTAGGAAACTTTACTGGTCTGACAACTTTGTGCTTTACAAAAATGCACCCACCTTGTACTTATGTTCACTGTAGTATAATGATGCAAGGAAACTGCATGGATTATTTTTATGTTATTTCAAGTATTTGGGCTCTGCTCTTTAAATGGAAATCTTTATGTAGACTGGTGTCACACATTTAAAACCAGCTCTAAGTTCAGAACTGTTTTTGAAATGCGGTACATGTTTGCTTAGTGTGAATGAGCAAAGAGGTGGTATTTGCATTCTTTATTTAATGACAACTTCTGATAAAGCCCTGAAATACTCCCTTGTCTGCATACCTTGTTGGCCAAATGCTTGCTCCGAAGCAGCATGCCTCCTGTTCTGAGCGGTCCGTCACATTGGCAGGAATGGAGCATACAGAGACTGCCTGAATTCTCCAAAGAATATGCAACACACCTGCCAAGGAAAAGCTGCAAGCTGGAGACTTAAACACAGCCCCTCTAACACCTCAGGGCAGAGCCCTGACCCACCTGCTCACTGCTTATTTATCTGAGACCCCAGTGCAGTGCCAGCTGTGCACGTAATACTTTAAAAAAAAAAAACAAAAAAAACAAAACCAAACACAACCACCAAAAAGCCCCAAACAAGCCAAAAAAAGCAAACAAAGATGTATCAGCATCAGGTACCCAGTCATAATCCATGTTCCTATATGCTGTAGGAAGTGAAGAGTATTAAAAGATTCTTGAATTGCCTCTTGTATGACTCGGATGGCCTCGTAGCATGAATGGAGCAATGGGTAGTTGTCCAAGCCAGATGCTGTCTCTGGTCTTCTCCAGTTTCTGAGTTGGAGCCAAATCGGAAGGCGGCCTGCTCGAGTGACACACGATAAGGGTTGTGTGGTTGTATTCTAAACTACCTTGGCCAAGTTCCTGGGTGTGCTTGATCCCTCTGAGTTAGAGGTTCACTGCACCTGATAATTGCTCATCTGCTGTGTAATGCGGTAAGTGCTGGGCCACTAAACCCTCCTGTACCTGGACACACTGTCCGGCCCGCAGGGTAATGCTTGCGCCAGCCACTGCACGCTAAGGACGTGGCTGGGGTAGTCATTGCTATTCTCTGTGTCTGTCTTCTACAGGATGAATAACGGCCCTGTTATAGGGTACGAAGAGGATGTTGGGAGGAGGACGACTTTCCGCCTCTCTTACCCGGAATCCATCTTCTCCGATCCGATCCACTATGACCCTAATACGACAGTTGTTCTCATTGTCTTCAAACCCCGTGACTTGAAGTGGCTTTGGGAGATACTGAGTGGTCAGAAAATAGTGAGTGTAATTATTAATGCACTTTGGCTCAGCTTGCCACACACCTCTCGTGAAATATCTCTTTTGCTTTTAACCTTAAGTCACTCTAGCTGGATCTCCATCAGTCTGCTCAATATCCCTTTCCCATAAGTGCTTCTGTCTTCCTTCTCATCCACATATTTCATCAGTTCCTTCCCTCAAAGCAGTTTTTCTCTTGGAAATACATTTTTATCCTCTTCCTAGCACTGTTTTTTATTTTGACATGCATGCTCTAGCCATTTCCCAGATTATTTTATCCTGTGCACTTGCTGGAATTGCATAATAATGTTGGAAGGGACCTCTCTCTGGAGGTCTTCAGTCCAAAATCCCATTGAAAGAGAGCAGGGCCAAGTTCAAAGCCATGCCAGTTTCTCAGGGCATCATCGAGGTAAGTTTTGAGTGTCTCCAGAGATACTTCTACAGTCTCTGTTTCAGTACTGCAGCACCCTCACAGGAAAGAATTTCTCCTCACCCTTTCACTGTGTGCCTCCAAGAAGAGTCTGAACCTGTCTCTTTTTGTAACCCCCAACAGATAGTTGAAGATGGCCTGAACAAACCCAAGGTCCTCAGTCTCTTGTTTGCTGTGTGTTCCAGCCCCTCAGATGTTTTAGTTGTTTTCTGCTGAGCTTGCCCCAGTTTGATGCTCTCTCTTGCATGGGGTGGGGGAGCCCAAAATCGCATTTGAGACCACAGAAAGGCACAGTGCCAAGTACTTGAGAACGGTAACTTCTGTTTACCTGTTCTCGGTGCTCTTATTAACGTGGCCAGGCACACAGTGAGCACTTACTGCCACTGGAGCACGCTGCTCCTGGCGTCTTGACCGTCAGGGACCTTTCTGCAAAGCTATTTCCCAGCCAGCCCCAGCCTCTGCTGCTGCCATGGGTTATCCTGTTGCAGGAGCATGATTTGGCACGTGTCTTTGTTGACCCTTGGGAGGTTTAATGCTCCTCTTCTTCCTCTACCTTCTGCCCTTGGGTTTTATTCTGGTTAGAATTGCTACAAAACCAACTGTTCATAGCTGTTCAAAATGTGCATTTGTCTCTTACAGAGTGCTAAAGGCTTTTGGAAGAAACCAGCTCTGAACATGATATACAAATCTAGTCAAATCAGGGTTCTTGATCCCAGCATCACCAGGAAAACGGCTTATGAATGGCTTGGTTTCCCTACAAGGTTTCCCAAAAAAGAGGTGGGCTTTTTTCTTCTGTGCCTTTTGGTTTTATGCAGCCAAATATGTGCTCAGAGGTAATTATCTCTGTGTTATAGTGGACTCTGCTGGAATGTCTTTTAGGTTCACATTGCATTAGATTGCATTTAGATGGTCCTCAAAAAAGATGGGAAAATGGTATCCGGGAAGAAGGTGGGTAGCCTTGTGTGCCAAAAACATTTTTATGGATCCTGTAATTTAGAGTATGAAATGAGACTGCTCTTGTGGACCGACATAATGCCTCTTATAAAATTGGGAAGAGCAGACAGGCATTGGAACATGACAGATCCAGGCAGCCTCTTGAAATATTAAGCAGTCTTGAATTATTAAATGTAGGGTGTTTTATAGCTTTTCTTAAAAAAGCCCAAACAAACCACCACACAAAACAAGACGACAAACTGGAAAAAAAAAAAAACAACACCCCACCAAAAAGAAAACTCAAAAGCAACCCCACACCAACCAACCAAAATTCCCCCCAAACCCAACAACCTGGTAGTTCGAACACTTCTGCAATTGCACACTGCTGGGGGGGGATGGGGACCTGGCAGCATACAGGATATTCCAGCCCCACGCTAATGACACATGTCTAGCAGCATTCTTGTGCTCACAGAGTTGATACCAGGCAGTGTAGTGAGTTAGCCAACAATTTGGACATAAAAATACATTTTAACTGTCAGTTTGTGACTGAAGAATGTTTGTGATGAAAGGTAAGGCTTCAAGTGGGAGCCCTGCCTGGCGTGGTCAGCACTGACCACGTGCTGCTTAGCACAAACACGGTTCCCTGGGGTCACATTCCCGCGCAGCGCTGCTTTGTCGGGATCGGCGTGGGAACGTTTGACAGGCTGTCACTGTGGAGTATCTACCACCGCTTTTTTCTGGCTTAATCTTTCCAATATGTGAGGGAGTTGAGTTTTTTCTTGCCTTTGGGGGTTTTTGTTCCTTCCCACATTTTCCTTCCCCCCCCCCCGCTTTAAAATTTATTTAATTTTTGGCCTACTAGTGGCTCTTTCCTCCCTTACTGACTCTCAGACTGGAATACCCAGTTTAGCTGCATGCTCACTGGGGCTCAGTGGCATTTCGGCTCTTCAGCTGAGGGTGGGGAAAAAAGCATCTTCTAAAGGGCTGCACAACATCTGTGGCCTCCATGGCTCCAGAAATCCCTCCTGTCTCTTCTGTGCAACCTTCTCAGTGGGAGTTGAAGGAAGACTAGTGCTGTCAGTGAGCCAGAGATGCATGGTGTCCTGGAGCTGGTACGGACGCACAGCCCCCTCCGTCGCTTTGGGTAGCGTGCATGCCCTCTGCTCTTTCTCCCTGGCTGAGCGCCCCTGCCCAGAGCTGGAGTGGAGTGCACCTGTGTTTGGAGCCCTTTTCCACCACCTCCACCTCCCACTTCCTCCATCCCAGGGTTTTTGCAGCCCTTGGTCACCGGCAGCAGCAACAGTCTCACACCTGAGAGGTGTGCATTTCTTCCCATCCCGGGGGCAGCCGTGGCTGGCAGCCTGCACGTCTGACACAGCTCAGCTAAGCTGCAGGTCATGCTTTGGGGGTGCCCGTCTCCAGGGCAGCCTTTTGTGGGACCTGTTTTGGAGCCCTTGGTCCCGTAGCGCTTCCCTGGGGAGGGCTGGGACTGCTGTCCTGTGCTTCAGCCCCCTCTGCCTGCCGGAGATGCTGAAGACCACTCTTGCTTTCCCTGCTGTCTCTGCCTTTTCCATTAGGCCAGTCTTGTGTTCCCCGTGTGCGTCTTTGTGCGTCGTCCAGCGAGCACTTCTGTTACTTCATGAGCAGAGCTGGGAGGAACGACTGTAAAATCAGATGTGCTGCCCCAGCAGCACCGAAGTCGGAAAGCGTGGCAGAGTCATTCCAGGGCTGTGCCCATTCCCATTAAACTGACTGGCTGAACAAATCTCAGTACAAGCCCAGGGTGTCTAGGTAGTGCTAGGACAATTTTAAAAGTAGTTTGCCTTTTTTTTTTTTTTTTTACTATATTCTTTTGAGGTGAACTTCACGATAGCCAAAGGTAAACAGAGCTAGTTGTAACCTGAGATATTATTGATATTTCCAAATAGCACTAAACCTGGCATGTAGCATGACTGGCTGAACAAATCTCAGTACAAGCCCAGGGTGTCTAGGTAGTGCTAGGACAATTTTAAAAGTAGTTTGCCTTTTTTTTTTTTTTTTTACTATATTCTTTTGAGGTGAACTTCACGATAGCCAAAGGTAAACAGAGCTAGTTGTAACCTGAGATATTATTGATATTTCCAAATAGCACTAAACCTGGCATGTAGCATTCCTGGTCCTGTTTAGTACGGGTAGTTCAACAGAGTCACCACTGTGTTTATGTTACTGGGCCCCTGGGGCAGAAGGTGATTTTGGTAACTGGCAGGAGCCCTGGGCAGTAGTGTGCATTTTAAGTTGATGTTTCTGGGGTAATTCAAGAGTTATATAAATGTACAAAAAAAATTCTACATGAAAGGTGATAGTCCTATTCTGTGACTTTATTAGGCTTACAAAGCTGATGTTAGTAACTTTTTCCTGTGGATTTGTCCTTTGATCATACAACACAAATATTTTTCTGTGTCATGGAGTGGATCTGCCCTCCTCTCTGCAGGGTTGCCTAGTACTGGTTTGCCTGCTTTGTTTGCAGAGGCAAGTGAACTGAGCCTTGAGTACGGGTTCAAAAACACGTGTGACTTGTGCTCGGTTCGAGGTTTGGTTGCAGCTGCTGAAATTTGTAGCTTATTTGGTCCCTGAGAAAATTGTTACTTCAGCCAAGAAGGGCATGAATTCCTGAAAGTTTTGTCCATTTCTGGGGACGCTTTCCCCCTCAGCTTCATCGGTTGGTCTGATGGAAGAGTTCACCTCTCTCTACAAACCTTGCCTTGTTTACTTCCCCAGATCATTTTAGCCACTGCTGCTTCTAAAAGTCACGTACTTGGTCATTAGATAGGACAGATGGCTGCAGTGAGTTGTTCTGTGCTCTTGCAATGCTAATTTTTGGTTAAGTGCTCTTAATTTTTCACAGTTAAAACCTGTTTATGACCTGCTCATTGCATTTACTGCTGAGCTGTCTCGCAGTAGGGAGAAATATGCGATTTTATCTACAGTTTCTTTTCTTCTAATGGAAATAATAGGAGAAGGTCTGGAATTTCCATGCTGTGAAAAAGTTCAGATGCAGCTGAATTCATGTCTTCATGCTTTTATCATTTGGTGTTATGAAGATTTGAAGCATGTCACGTTCTGTTCATCTGGATCTCCATCATCCAGAGAATTCTGAACACATCTGCTAATTAGTCAGATTTGATGATTGAAATGGTCTCCAATGTATCACAGTCTGACCAGTTTTGTGGAAGTAGGTTGCTGAGCAGAGGGATGGGGAGACCTTGCTGATACCTGTGCAGGAGTGAGGGCTACAGACAGTACGGGCTCGGGCCTCACTAGAAACCAGGCAATCCCAGGGAAGGCCAGTGTGGCAGACACCCCGGTCATGGAAAACCTGCAAGCAGTACCTTACTCCTTCTGAGACGCAACGGGATCAGACTACAAAACCAGACACCTGGAGAGTGGTAGGAGAGCCAGCCTGCCCGATTTCTGCAGTCTTTGTTCTGAGATTTGCTGTCCCCATCAAGCTGCTGGTTACTGATGTGTGCGTGTTCCGTGTTTGGTTTTAGAAACCCAAGCATCCAACGACAGGGCTCATTGCCATTACACTCGCGTTTCACATATGCCATGAGGTTCACCTGGCAGGCTTCAAGTACGACTTCACTGACAAGAACAGTTCCTTGCACTACTACGGCAACGAGACGATGTCTCAGATGATGCAGGTAACAAACCCTTGTTTATGCCGAGAGAAATACAGCTGGTAGGTGGGGAAGACAGTTCAGTATAGATACAAGTGCGGACTGCAGGTCAGAAAGGCCTCCCATCTTCCTGGTATGGCTGCTCATGGCTTAAATTTGCTTGAATCTCTCCATTTCTGCTTTTGTTTCTGAAAAACGTGGATAATGGTATCTGTTTCCCTCGTGCTGTGCCAAATTCCGCAACGTCTGTGTGAGATGCATCCATTTGTATGTTCTGGTTTGCTTTGCTGGCAGTACCCTCAGGCTGCGCGCCTCTGGCACACAGAGGCGGATTTGCTAGCACTAACAGAACATGAACAGCGTTCCTCCTGTTCGCAGTCTCCTCCCTTGGCACCTACCTGCACAATTCCTCTTTAAAAAAGAGGAAGAAAAGCAAAGAGAAATGGAAGGAGTTAAGACCTACAGACTTGCTGCTGGGAAAAGAACTGAATTTCAGAAATTGCAGGCAGAAAAGCGACTCTGGGAGGGGGGTAGGAAGAGCAGGACCTGCTTCCAGGAGGGGTAAACCTCAACTCACCGGGAGAGGGAACATCATGGATGCCTTCTCCTCCCCCCTGCTTTGCTGTGGTCATGTCTCTGCTCTTCAACTCTGTGCCCCGAGCAACTCCATCTCAGCTCTTTACCTCAATACCAGCAGTTTTCTCTTCCACGTGTGTGTCCAGTGCATGTGGGGACCATTTTCTCTCCTCTTCCCTTTGCTGAAGAGGAAGGATGGTGGCAATGCCCACAGGAGCATCTTGTGTCTCTCTGAGGACTTCTAGGTGCCTGCTGCTCTGAGATAGTTTTCCTGACACTGAACTCCTCTTCCTTTTGAGGCTCCTCTCTGCAGGTGCTTTTGTGCAATGCATACCAAGCGTGGGTAGGGTTGGTCACTAAGATGAATAGGCATGTTTCCTAAAACCTTGAAACTTAAACCAAACAACTAAACAAAAACCTTATCGTTAATTCTTTAGTGGCATTAAGTTGTAAGTATTACATTACATCTGTATAATCTTTTATGCAGCATTTATATTAATTTTAATTTCCTGGATTCAGTGTCTTAGGGTTGCCAGTAAACTTAGTTCCCATGTGCTGTCCTGCACTAACCTCAGTGGTCTCTGGCATATCCAAGATGCTGGTACAGCACAGCAGAGGGGCTGGTTTTGGCTTGTGGAAACTGATGGCCAGGCTGCACCCCTTTTACAAATGCCTGGTGTGTGCTTTTCAAGCACCCGTGTTGAGCTTTGCAAATCAGTTGTTTTCTGACCGTTTGTGCGGCGCTGTGGTTACGCTGCCGTTGCCTGTAAGCACGGGAAGGAGTCGGGAGACTTGGCAACGGAAGGACTTCTGCGGGGCCACGTCTCGCCCCTTCTCGCCACTGAAGGGTCATCCGTTTGCGTTTGTGTCCTGATGGAAAATCTGACCTAGTTTTGAGCAATCACTCACCTGTTTTCTTGGGAGACTGCGACAGCCTTTGCGAAGAAGGCTTTTCCCCAGAGCTCTCCTGCTCTTAGCATCTCCCAAGTATCGCAGGTAATGAAAAGGAAAGAACAACAAAGTGATGCTTCTGGTAATAATTTGGATCTAACTCTTCTTGTTATTCCCTTGCATCTCTCTAGAACGAATACCACAACATCAATGCTGAGCAGAAATTTTTGAAGAACCTTATAGACAAGAACTTTGTGGTCAATTTGACGTGAAAGCTGGATGGAAAATACGGACAATCATTATTTTCCAGATACAAAAAACTTTTATTTTTTGTATGACAGTTTTATTTTTTAAGTGCAGCATAACTGTTTACTGTTGAAAAGGAGCACAGAAGCCTCAGCAAGGCAGAAGTGTCTTCTAAGCCTGAGGGTAATGGGCTATTGCAAACAGTTAACTGAATTTCTGTGAAGTTATTAAATAACGGGGAAACCATGAAACTTTCAGCTGAAAGTATCAGGGATCTATAAAAATGTGATGCACATCACTTATTTATCAGCAAGAACTCTTTCCAAATGATTACTTCTCTGGAATACTTCTGTTTCTGATGTTCTCCTGCAAGAGAGTTACACTATCAAGAGACTGAGATGAACAGTGTTTAATTAGTAGGTGGATGTGAAGTCATGAGTGTCTGTCTTGTAGTGTGGAAGTGGCTGTAAAATGCTGCCTGTGAATCATTGCTGTGTGTTTGGGCAAAGGGGGAACATGGAGAGCATACAGGTTTTGATCTGTCCTACTCCTGAGGAGGGGACATCCCGCTTCAGCGGAGAAGCCACGGCTGCATCACTGGCCATCGACCCTGAACCACTGTTTGCCTTTGCTGAAGGCGAAGACCCTCTCGTCTCATTGTGAAGGTGTTGGTTTTGACAATGCTTGTGTGGTACCCAGATTATGGAAAACCATACTCCCCATGCTGTGCATCCAATAAATTTTACAGTTGGTGACTTGGCTTAGAAAAGAGGGAGCTTGAAGACTGAAGAGCTGCCCAACTACCTGTGTGTCAGCCACTTCCCCCAGGCCGCAACGGAAACGTGAGCTGGGACAGAGATGTTCGTGCCTGAGTTTAAATCTAGAGCCAGTGCCTGTTGGGTGCCTGCAGCTCCAGGACAGGATCTTGTGCATCTTTCTGTTCGCTCCCCAAGAATCGAGGTGTATCTTCCCAAACCAGCAGAGTCTCCTTTCTCTGATGCTGTATTGCATTTCCAGGTTCAAAATACATCGCTACGAGCAATGGATGTTCCTGTTTCTGGCAGTGGAGTGTGCTAGGGAATATCCACGATGTACCTCAGCTGAATTATCGTTTGGCTTCTGTTTACCTCTCCTATCTTGACATCAGGTTTAAAGGATGTGGCTGAACGAAATCATTTAGCGGTGGGAACTTATTCGGGCTTTTAGTTGAAACGTTTATTGGGATGTTTGTTTTCTGTATTGGTTTGTCTGGGACAAGCCTGCTGAATAATTTAAATCTGCCTGGGAAGGCCCTTGGCAGCTGTCAAAGAAGAACAAGTAATACGCGTTTCCAATTCTCTGACGTATATTTATTTACAAATTGTGGCAGATTTGCTTAAAGATCTTGTGGTTACCTTGATCAGTCGCACCTAAAGGAAGCACAGTAGTTCACTAAAAAAAAAAAAAAGTCATCTTTAAAGTTGGCAGAAAAACCTTTGCTGTTTTTTAATAAAACCTAATGTAGTTTCAGTACATTCAGGAGCAGCACGCACACTTACAGCATGAGTGCAGACCTCTAGCAGGCCAAGAGCACGGCCTTGGAGTGTCCAGAAGCTGGGGACTACGAGGGAACTGAACACGCTCTCTTTGCTGCAGTGATGTAGGGGAAGGAGTAAGGGTGGAAGTGACCAGAGGGTCAGCTTTAATTTTTTCCTGTTTCTCTTGCAGAGTGCAGTAGGTATTTTAAAACAAACAAACAAAAACCCCAAACCCAAACCACACCCACGCACCTTCCCGTAGTTCTCATCTCCCTCTCTAGCTCCTTGGCTCTGCCATTTGGGACTTGGTGAGGGCAGTGTTGGAGGGGAGCCACAGCCCAAGGTTGGGGTTTTCACCTGGTGACTCCTGAGCTCTGCTCCCTTTCAAACAAACTGGACGTGCATGAAATCACTCTGGCTGTTGTAACTCGTGGGGGCAGGGGAAGGACCCAGATGTCTCCCCAGCAAGGGACAGGCTGTGCTGGGGCGTCCCGCCAGCTGGATATGTGTCCCTTGGGCCCAGTGGCAGTGGGGGGACCCTCGTCCCAGCCATGGGCAGGCCTGGACGAGGGGAGCGGGGCAGATCTGGGGGCATTGGAGCAGGTGACTGGTGGGAATGGGGGAAACCAGGATTTCTTCACCAGGTGGCTCTTACGGTGTTATTTGCGGTTCCCTTTATTGAAGTGTACATTTCTGAGGTTTGTGAGATGTTTGATTAACAATCCGAGTACTGACAGGTTTTGCATCACAGAACAGTGACGCTGCTGGTTTTGTCCATACCAGTATTTCTTTCTCCTGATCATTGCGGTTCATTAGCAAGGCCTGCGTGTGACTGCAGCCCCAGACCTGCAGAGATTTAGGCTACTAACAGTAGGGATTCCACATGAAAAAAAAGCTGAGGTAAGGCTTTTGAAAAGGTCACGGTATTGTCCGAGCACAGCCGTCCTTGCTAGGTGTCGGAGAGCAGAGGCGGTTGCTCCCAGAGCCCCCAGCTCTCCCTGCTGCCGTCGTAGATCCAGCCGCAGCCCCACGTCAGGCAGTTTCCAGGAGAGCTGGAGTTGCCCTCTCCTCACGGTGCCTGGGTTTGTGATGCTGCAGGCTGCTTCTCCCTCTGTCCCCGGGGGCCGGAGGTGGGCAGGGAGCTGCGGCTCTTGGGCTGTGGTGGTTTCCTCTGCTTTTATTTACTCTCTGGAGATACTCCTCCCGCTCATCTGAAGTGATTCCCTTTCCTAATTTACTAGTAAGTTTTCTGCCTTTCTGGGGGGTTGTTCTGCTATAGTTAGAATCCCCCAAAAATAATTAGGAAAAAAGGCTTCATGGCAAGCAAATGGTGTTCCCTCCAATTCTTTTACTTAAGATAGACTTCTTTTTTGTGGGGCTTTTTTTCCTACGTCACCTCTGTAGAGATTGTCAAAGGTAAAAACCAAGTTCTCAGTGTGTTTAATACGCTGTCTGCAAGCACCTACCCTTCGGCTGTTCCTTTTGGTTTCTTCTTGAGCCTCCCCGTTCGCATGACTGACTTGGTTTTGAAATTAAGCACTGCTCCCAGGCATGTTTTCCCCTCCTTTCTGTACTCCGGCAGGGATGCTGAGTCCCCTGATGCTGAGGTTACTGTCCCAGGGTGACCGAGTAACGTTCAGAGCCAGATCTGTTCCCTGGGGACCGAGCCAGGGGCTGACAGCGCTGCCGAACCCCGGGGTGCTGCTCTGTTTCCAAAGCACAGCTTGCAGCCCGGTAGCTCTTCTGCCCAGTAATCAGCAGCAGCCCAAGTGATTCACGTTCCCCAACCGTAAGGTGTTTGGGTAGGCTTCCGTGTACGCCAGCCCTCCCTCGCCCGCTTCACGCCGTCGTTTCTGCGACTCTGCCCTGTAAAAGCAGAGTGTCAGCTTTACACCAGCTTCGTGCAGGCGAGAGCAGGCAACCACGCGTCCCTCGGCAGGGCCCACCGATCTGGTGCCCGGCCTGTCCTTCACGGGTGCTTTGCAGTAACGCTAACTCCAAATACTCGCATCATTCCCGAGAGTGAGCTGCTATTAAGATCTTCATTTCCCATTTTTCCCATTCCTGAAAGTGAAATCTGCACTGAAACTTCCCTCTAAAAGCTACCCCGGTTTTATTTCCCAGCAGCAAAGCTGTCAAATTTGGGATCCCTGGATGCTGCCAGCTTTATTTCCATGTCTGGTAACAGTGCAGCTACATGGGATCCCAGCGCCTCCCATGAGTTTTCTTCCTGTACCAACCGATAAGTCAGATGGCCTCGTCCCCGCTTCCTCTGTCCTGGTCTCCAGCAGCCTGGCTCAGACTTTTTGGGGGATTTTGTCTGTTCTCTGTTGCAAAAGTGTTTTTCTCTCTGCTGTAATAATTAAGGAGAGTACGGAGATGGGACTTAGGATGGAAGGTCACAACCTATTGCACTAACTACAAATCCCAGAGTGCCTGAAAGATCCCGCTACCTGGCGTTTCCCGTGGCCATTTCGGTGGTGACCGTACAGAGCCACAGCTTTGGTGTCAGTGATTCGCTGTGGTACCTCGTTTCCCGTGCCACGCCGTCCTTCGCCACTGTGGCGCGCATGCCCTGACTTCTAAGAGGAATCTGATTTTTCAGAGCACACGAAGCTCAACATCTGGTTTTGGTATCGGTACATACTTATTTGCCATTTGTCTTAAGTTTTATATGCCTTTAAAGTGCCAGCTGTGTTTTGGAGGGTCTCTCACGGTGGTTTCGAGCGGAATTTTGAATGCTACAAATGGAAAGAGATGATTTTCCTGCGAATAAATCGTGTGAAAGACGGTGCCCTCAGGCTTGTTTTTGCAGGGTCAGGGCTGTGTGTGCGTGCGGATGTGTGCCCTGTACCACTGTTGGCACCACGCAAAGTGCAGGGGGAGCGGGGTTTGGCAGCGCGGTGCCGAGTTTCAGAACACACCGCGGTGCTTAGCAGAGCAAACAAGGGCTGAGCGTTTCTGAACCTGGGCAGGCTGAGCTGTGCTGGGCTGGAGGTCTCGCTCCAGGCTGAGGAAGAACTGGGACGTGGTTTTTGCGGCTAAGATCAAGAGCTGCATCCTCCTGATTCTCATTTTTCATGGTTTTTAAATCCTGCCTGTCCTACTGGGGACTTTCAGGGGAATGCTGAAACAGACAGTTAACTGGGAAGATGGGGTGTGAGGAAACGCTGCAGATAGACTGTGAGGGACCCTGACTGCGGCACTTGGCTCACGTTTTGCCTTCTCTCGTGCAGTAAAAATGAGGTGCTGGGGAGCCGCTTAGCCCGAGGCTTCGGGGCGTCACAGGAGACGATCGCCTGGCACAAGCAGGTGTTCAGTGCTGGCAGTTGAGCTGGCCAGCTTGGAGGAGAGGATTTGAGGTGAGATGGAGCCACGCCACTCCATGGGCCGCTCCTTGCAGCGGAGCCACAGTTGAGTAGTGGCACAGATCAGGGACAGGGATGTTGCTGATGTCACACGAGATTCTTCCCATGGGTGAAAAAACGGGGAAGGGGAGGAATGGGAAAAGCTGTTGCAAGTCACAGTGAGGGCTGGGCTGAGCACGAACCCCGAGCAGTGCACCTCTGCCAGCACCTGGTGTCTCGCCTGCCTGCGCGCAGCCCCGGGATGCCGTACGCCATCGGTGCTCCTGCTTCCCCAGGAGCCCCCCAGCCCAGCCCCGTGCTCCCGCTGCGTGCGATGCCAGGCCAGCGACGTGGGGCGGGTTTTCCCCGTGGAGGGGAACTAGAGCCAAGGAAAGGATGGTCTGAAACGGTCATGCTTTGTTTCCTGTCGCTGGCAGCGGGTTCAGAGCCCTTGTGGTGCGATACACGGACCCTCCTAACGGTTCTGCGGAATGAAGACAGGATTTCATTTTATTTTTTTAAAGATATTTAATAAGATATTTTTTCAAATCAGTACAAAAATTTTAAATACAAAATTATTTGCTTTTGACGTATCTCATATGTTCTGGGAACACACCGAAGTCACCAACGCCTGGTAAACTGTCCGTCCGTTCCTGCCACCGTTCCATAAGATTTCTGAGATAGAGCACCACATTACATCACTGGAGTCCTTAGTCAATGTTAGACTGCATTAAACTCTGCATTTAAATAACGGTAATGCCAGTTACATCCAATCTTAGTTCTGCATGAAAAATCTAGTTCATTTTTGAATCAAAAGCGGTAGCGTTAGCGAAAGCCACGGAAGAAGTGATGAGCGTTTAACTCTCTCAACTAGCGTTAACAGTGTGTGACGTGCGGCGCTGTACAGGGCCCCGCAGCGAAGGTCGCTGCCCTTTGGAAACGGATACTCGTGAGGTTAGCACCATGGATGAGCCGACAGCTCTTGCAGCGGGGTCGCTGTCCTCGCCTGCGGAAAAGGTGGGGGCCTGCGGGTTCTCCTTGACAACTGGTAACGTATAAATGAGGGTTGGCAGTCGGCTTTGGCGTGATCGGTACTGCTGGTAAAGTTACCGGTTGATCTCAAACGGCAAATTAGCTAATTAGCAGCCAGCTACTTCTGCTCTGCCTAGTCCCCGAGGAGTAAACCGATTTCGCTGAGCGGCAGAAGAGGCGTCTCTTCTGACAAGCCACGCAGACGCAGGCTCTGGGCGCCAGCGGACACCCCAGCGCCTCTGTAGGGCCCTGCTCCATCCCCCAGTTGCGTAGCGCATGGGGAACCCATCGTTTTTGTCTCCCATCTACCTCATCCACTCCAACTGCCTGAACGCGGACGGAGGCTCTGAGTGCCGCGGCGTGCGGAGGTGAGCCCGGCGCCTGCTGGAGTTGGCGGCAGCCTTCCGGGTCCAGTGACTGCTGGAGAAGGCTCGTGGGGAAGAGTTACACCGACAGTGCCCCTTTTCCATCATAAATAAACTCCTTGGGACAAAAAACCCGACGCCTGCAGGAACGTTTTATGTGGGGGGATGGGGAATCAACGTCTCCAGCTAAGAAAACCTTGGCTTGTCAGGCAGACCTGCAGTCAGAACCCTACAAACCCCCACCCAAGCCCATCAAAAGCCACGCAGTTTTTCCCTAGAGCCTGCGCCTGGCCTGCCGTGGTTGAAGTCGCTGGTTTTCGTCACGTGGCTGGGATCGCCGCGACAGTCGAACACGTGACGGGAGCGAGTGAGCGACCTACGCTGCGTTGAGCCTTCGCACCGAATTGCTGTCAATGAAATGAAGGAAGCATGGCATCACAGAAATATATAACGTACAGCTAATATGTCCCCCTGGGGCGCAAGACAGCCGGTTATGAACCTGATAGGCATCTGTAGATATGCTCACCGCACCTTTTTTATAACTAGCTGTGCATAATGTTAAACTTCGTAATTTCTTTTTGTACATGATGGTCTGAAACGGTCATAAAACGCATCTCTCGTGGTATAAAAGTTTGAAGCGGAGAAGAAAGGTTTTGATTTGTGTGTGTGTCTGGGTTTTGTCTTACATGGGATACAATAAATATCCTGAAAAAGAGGAGTGAACGTACTGCCCGGCATAGAGTCCTGCCGCCTGCTCGGATGGCATCTGAACGTAAACCTTGTCTCCGTGCATCAGCTGGACGACGGCGCTGCCTGAAGCCTGGTCCAGGAAGCCCTTCTTGTACTCGTCGTAGGTGTACATCAGCGGCTCGTTGTTCTTGAACAAGGCCACCCAGACGCTGGCCCCTTTGCAGTGGACGTGGTAGGCGAAGTAGTAGACGCCGGGGATCTCGCAGGTGAAGATCCCCGTCTGGGGGTTGTAGTTCTGCCGGCCGTTGTAGAGGAGCTTGTCGAACTTCACGGGCACCCCGACG
>NW_010255861.1:0-31661 GCF_000690775.1 Eurypyga helias
TTCCCTCCCCGGTGCCTCCCTTCACCCCTTCCCCACGGCCGCGAGGAGGCCGGGCGGCCCCCCGGGGTCGGATCGCCAGCGGCCTGCGGTGGGCTGGAGCGCCTTTGGCGCGGAGCGGCCTCCCCTTCACCCCGTTCCCCTCGCTCCCTTTGCACATCCCGGCAACAGCTTCGTTCGACTGTTAAGGCTTATTTTAAAAAAGACTAGAGCCACCCATTATTCCTATAGCCAGGTTTATGGTTGGGGATGTGTCAGTGGGTGTTCGATCTAGCTTGCATGCTACATGCAGACTAATCTCTCGGTGTTGTGGTAAAAACACTAGTGCAGGCTTAGTTTCCGACAACGTTTGCAAGTTGTGGTTCTTTTTTAGTGAAGTTTTTATGGTATTTGGAACTTGCTGAGGCTGTGGAAGCATAGGTATAGTACTGTTTTCTAGTTAGCTCAGTTCAAAGATAAAATTTTTTGAAACGCTGTGCATACTGTTGTGCTTTTAAATTGGGGGCATGAAGTCGTCACTCTGTTACGTAAATCCTCTTTCGCTGAAGTCCTTGCTCAGTTGAACTGGTCTTAGATTTGTGTGGCACTTTTCATCCTGAAGCTACTTTTTTTGGCCATTCACTTTAGATTGTTGGATGGCTTGTCTGCACTTTTTAGAAATATTCGATTGCCACTAAAAGCTTACCATTCAAGCCTTTATTTCTGTTTGTGGACTTCTTAAACTTCACATGATGATCTGGGGTCGGTGTGTAGTTTCACCACTGGAGGTTGTATGTTGTATCCGTGGTACTTTGTGGAGACCTTGCCATTTATCACTGAAGGAATACCGAGGACCTCTGTTCTAAATGCGGTTTAAAAACTGGGATAAGAACACAGAGTTGTGAAATTCAGAAATACTACAGATTAAACACATCATGAAGTAGCAGGGCAGCGGATTTGATTTTTGAAGACACGAAGGTCCTGTAAGAAAATTCTGCCCTTGAATTCTCCTTGCATTTTGGTGTTGCCATCACATCTTTTGAGAAGATACGTTAAGAAGGGTGCCGGGTCTGGCTGGGATGGAGTTACCTTCTTCATAGCAGCCCATACGGTGCTGTGTTTTGGATTTGTGGCTAAAAGAGTGTTGACAACACATCAGTGTTTTGGCTATGGCTGAACAGCGCTTGCACAGTGTCAAGGCTTTCTCTTTTCCCCCCCCCCCCTTTGCCACCCCAGCAAGTGCACTGGAAGTAGGCAAGAAGCTGGGAGGGGATGCAGCCGGACAGCTGACCCAAACTGACCAAGGGGATATTCCATGCCATGTAACATCCTGCTCAGCAGTGAAGCCTGAGCACGAGGAAGAAGGTGGTTTTGGTTTGAGGGTTTTGGTGCTTTTTTTGAGGAGAGAAGTTTATTGGCTTCCAAGGTGGTTGTTTGGAGGCAGGCTGGGCATGTCAGCCTATGGAAGGTGGTGAGTGATTTCTTTTGTTTCACTTTTTTTCTTTCCTTCACGGATTAAACTGTCTTATCTTGACCCACAAGTTTTCTTGACTTGGTTCTTCCTGTTTCCTTTCCCATCCCGCTGGTGGGGATGAGGAGTGAATGATCAGCTATGTGGCTGCTTGGCTGCTGGCTGGGGTCCACCTACCACAACAATACAGAGAGCACATGATTTTCAGTGCAGTTATTAGGCAGTCGGTTTTGGTGGTTGTGTTTACCAAGTGCTGATGTAGAATCTTGGGCTTTGCTCTTGTTTTGCTAAGCTCAGGTGGAGTGATTGTTACTGTGATCAACAGTCAAGTTGGCATCAGGATCTAGTGCTTTATGTTTGTACAAGAGATTCTCAAACACTTGCCATTGGAGTGGTGGGATATCGTTTTTTTTAAAGGGATGTAGTCATTTGCTACGGAAGCTCGCGTTTGTTCTGAGAGTACTGTGTAATGTATTGTGTGATGTTAGATGATGTTGAAAACCAGGACATGTTCAAGTTGGTGTGTTAAGGGGATCCTTGTTATATTTGAAAGGCAAAAAACATACAGGGAAAAGACTGGTTTGCTTTGTGGATTGAAGGACTTCCTGAAATTGCTCCTTGTTGGATATTTGTGCTCTTCCATTTGATTGTCTTCGCTGTGTATGCTCAGTGCAGTGCTGGACTGGTGAGTAGCATACTCTTGTTGGGAACTTTGAAAGCAGGCGGATTTCAGAAGAATGGAGACGTACTGTAATCTTGAGATGGACTTACACATCTTTCAAGGACTTGAGAGAATTGAATTGAGAGTTTTCCCTCGATGCTCTGTCAATCTGTTTCATTTCAACAGTTCAGTGTGGCACAACTGATAACCGAATAATCTCACTGTTTTCATCATTTGCAGAAGTCGACTTAAATTTTGAATTTCTTTTGCTTCTGAAATGGAGACACAGAGATGCAGTGCATAGCATCTTGGAACATGGAAGGAATTCTTCATTGTATCCCAAATTGTGGGTTCATTACATGCTTGGCTTTAGTATTAGCCATTGCTATGGATGAGTTGGAGCAGTGTAGCACAGTATGTAAAGCGAAGTACAGATTATCAGCCATTAATTATGTTTCATTTTCTTTCCACAGTTAAGTTGATTTTACAGAATTTATCAGGTCTTCAAAGCAGAAACAGGTAAGCTGCCAAAAGCTTAACACTTCTCACTGAGTATTGTGACAAGATCATACACGGCCTTTTTTTCTCGCAGACTTGTGGCTGGGAACTAGGATTTGCTCTCCTGAGTGCATGCGGCTGCTGCAGTTAATACTCTGACTACATGAATGAGACAACAGTTTTGAACGCTGAGAAAACAAACGTTATTGAACAGAACTGATCACTGGGTAGAGCAACTTGTCAAAGCAGTAAACTTAGCACTGTTGGTGAATTACTTCATTTTCTAGTGACGTAGTTACCCTTTTTCCATTCTCCTTTTATCATCCAGTATTTTCTGTGTTATGATCACAAATGTCCTGTTCAAAAGTAAACAGGATATTTTTTGTGTGTGTGTTCCTTAGGGCTGGGCAGAGATCTCTGGCATACAGTAACTATGCCATGAAAGACTTCAGGTGTTCTGTAGGTATTGTGGATGGTGAGGAGTGACTTAAGTGGATTTTGTTGCCCTTAGGATAGGGACTCTTGATAGACTTGTGCACGTGTGCCGGTGGAGTAGCTAACTGTTCTGACTCATCAACTTTCAGTGAATCTTCTTTTAATCTTGTGAACTTGTGGGTTTTTGATACCTTCTCTCTTGATTGAGACAAGGACATTCATTAAAAAGGCTCTAGCTTCTTAAGTGTTAAGATACTGTAATAGCTGAGTACTAAAGACGTGCTATCATGTGTACCTTTTTGTCTGCAGGTGATTTTTGCTGTGGGTTGAGCTCAGCATGGCTGTAGTCATCCGTTTACAGGGGCTTCCTCTTGTTGCGGGTTCTGCAGATATTCGTCATTTCTTCTTGGGATTGAATATTCCTGATGGAGGTGTGCATATTATTGGAGGAGAGATTGGGGAGGCTTTTATTATATTTGCAACAGACGAAGATGCACGGCGTGCCATGAGCTGTTCAGGAGGGTTTATCAAGGACTCGCGCATAGAGCTCTTTCTCAGCAGCAAGGCAGAAATGCAGAATACCATAGAAATGAGCCGGAAACGATTTGACCGTGGAGGACGAGAAACTATGTCGGGATCTAGAAGAGCGGGTACTAACGGTTCTGGTGCATCAGGTGTTGGAGACGTTCCACATTCAGTCATGGCTTTTCCTAAAGGAGTAAGTAAACCTGGTTATGGTCCACCTAATCATCCGGAGGCTGGTTTCCATTCCAATGGCACAAGACATGGTGATATAGGTATGCCTAAATCAAGCTATCAGTCAAGAAGGGATTCTCATCCATTTAACCCGGATGATCTATACTTATTTCTACGTGGCATACCTTACTCGGCAACAGAAGATGAAGTACGTGCTTTCTTTTCTGGGATACATGTGGATGGAGTGATTCTGATAAAGCATCGCAATGGTTTAAACAATGGTAATTGCTTGGTAAAATTTGCTACGCCTGCTGATGCCTTGGAAGGACTTAAACGTCATAGACAGTACATGGGTCCGAGGTTTATCGAAATAAGCCCGTCTACAGAGGAACGGTGGATTGAATATGGTGGGAGCGTAGACGTGCCGGATGAAATGGATTGTTTTTTTTGCGAAGATCCTTCTCCAATGAGTCCAGGCTACATGCATTCAAGAAAGTATTCTCCTTCAAGATCACCAAGGAGACAAAGAACACGTTCTCGTTCACCTCCCAGCCAGGAATATTACATACACTTAAGAAATCTGTCTACTAATGTGGAGAAAAGAGATTTGAGAGATTTTTTTCCTGGCCTGGATATAGGCAGCCCACAAATCAAGCTTCTAACAGATAAGCATCAGAGGAGGACTAGAGATGCCTTTGTGATGTTAAGGAGTGAGAGAGATTACCGCGCTGCTTTGGAATGTCATAGAAAGATTCTTCTCAATCGTACTGTTTACATTTTTCCAATCTCAAGAAAGTCAATGTTGAAAATAATTGATTCTTGTGAGAGGAGAAGATCACCAGACAGAGATCATTCTGGACAGGGCATACCAGAGAAAAGTTACCGGGAAGGTCATTCTGGCCCTAAGGTGTGTGTGTATGTAAGGAATTTTCCATTTGATGTGTCAAAAATTGAAGTGCAAAAGTTCTTTGCGAGATTTGACATTGATGAAGATGACATTTACTTGCTCTATGATGATAAAGGAGTTGGGCTGGGAGAAGCTTTAGTGAAATTTAAATCTGAAGAACAAGCCCTGAAAGCAGAAAACTTAAATCGTCGAAGATTCTTGGGAACAGAGATATTAATAAGACTTATATCTGAACAGCAGATGCAGAAGTTTGGTGTAAACGTACCCTTGTCTGCACCAAACGAAATGCAGAGTCATTCACATCCGTATGACAGAGGTGATCCTGCCAGTCCAGTTGGTTCACCATCTAGGCCACCCCAAGGGCCACCCATGCATTCGTTTGGTCCCCCTGGGAACTTTAGGCATCCTTCTGAATTTAGGCACCCCCCTGAGGACTTCATGTGCCCTCCTAAGGATTTTAGAGGTCCGCCACCCCTCATGGATTTTGGTGGCGACAGCGAACC
Source organism: Eurypyga helias (assembly GCF_000690775.1). Classification (NCBI taxonomy): domain Eukaryota; kingdom Metazoa; phylum Chordata; class Aves; order Eurypygiformes; family Eurypygidae; genus Eurypyga; species Eurypyga helias. Next base: position 5,148 of record NW_010255861.1, read on the forward strand.
TTTTGGCAGAATGGAGTTTGGGAATAATAAAATGGGAAGTTTTCCTGAAGAAAGATTTATGCCGGATTCAAATTTCAGTGGTGGTTCTGAACGTGGTGTTCCTATTAGATTGAAAAATTTACCTTTTAAAGCTACTCCAAATGAGATTCTGGATTTTTTCTATGGCTACAGAGTCATACCAGAGTCGGTTTCTGTACAGTATAATGAACAAGGATTACCTTCAGGTGATGCCATCGTTGCTATGACAAACTATGAGGAAGCTATGGCTGCTATTAATGAACTGAACGATAGGCCAATTGGGCCACGGAAAGTTAAGTTGAGCTTGCTGTAAAGGAGAAAAAAAGCCTCTAGAATAAAACATTCTAGATTTGACAGTATTGACAGTTATTTTAACTTTTTTTAATGACTGGAAGATGCAGAAGAAACTGTTTCCACCAACGGTTGTAAATAACGTCTAGTTCAGTTGTTTAGTTCTTGGTTGAAATACTTGTACGGTTAAGATAAGAGAACTGTTGTGCCTATTTCTTGTGGCAGAGAAGAGACCAGAAATTCTGGAGGACATTGAATGTCTTACATCAAGGTGTAAAGGCATGGAGTTTTTTAATACTTTGGGTTTTTTTTAGTTTGCTTTAATTCCATGTCTCATGACTTTGCATCAGATAAAAATGTAAGTGCTGGTTGATTGACCACACAAGTGGTTCAAGTAGTAGAACATCAGTGCTACTGCATTAGCAGAAAATGCTTCTCACAGAGGTTAGCTTAAAAAAATTAAAAATTGACTGATTTTTTTTTTGTGTGTGTAAACTGTTCAGGTTTTGTTTGGTTTCATGTGGTTGCAGGCTTTCCTGTTAAAAGCAGAAAAAGAGCTTCCTGTTCACGTTAGCTAGCTTTACAAGTTTTTTTAAATAAAAAAGAGATTGCCATTCAATGTGTGTCTTATATTTAGAACTCCTGTAGTTAATGATCTCCACTATTATGCTCAGCATATATGGGGGGTCTTGGTGAGCATGATGCTGTCTGCTTCCTCTGGAAGGAGTGAACTTACTGCAGTTTGTCAACACGGCAACGAATATCTAGTTTGCAAAGACTGCACGATGTGTATTAATCTGTTGGATAGGCTTTCTTGTTCTCCTCGCTTAACTGTAACACCTGAAGGTAGAAAATGAACCTTGGAATTAGGTCGAGAATTCTAACTTCAGCCTGAGCTTTTGCAGTGGTCTTTGTTTCATCTCCACATGCTTGTAATATGAATATTAACTTGCTAATGATGTCTGGATGAATTCCAGGTCAATCTCTGATTAGTTTTAACTGACATCTGTCACTGGCAACCAAGCTGACAACCAACTGTGTTATTGTCTTATGGAAGAAAAGAAATGCTTATGCCAGTATTTAGAATGCTTTGATTGGATTGGTACCAGCATATTTGAATTTTAGGAAGAAATGAAAGCTAGCCTGTTTGAGGAAAAACTGCGTCTTCAACATTCAGGCTTAGTTCAACTTTGGTTGTGTGAAGAAGGAATTGGTCCCACTGTTGACACTGCAACTGTCCAAGGTAGTACCTGGAGTGCTACAGCATTTTATGAAGTTTTAGTCCCCTCAGACTAAAACAACAAGGTTGCAACTTGGTGATAAAAACTTTTTTTAAACCGTGCTTGGGCAATACCAATAAATCATAGATTCACAGAGTAGTTGATGTTGGAAGGGACCAGGAGCTCTCTAGTCCAAGGCCCTTCTGAAGGCACTGTCAACTAGAACATGTTGTTCAAGAACTTGTTTGTTGGACTTTGAGTATCTGTAAGGATAGAGACTCCGCAGCCTCTTGCAGTGACTGATCACCCTCGCCGGTGGTCAAACCTTAATTACTGTAGGTAGCATCGTCATGATTATGAAACTTCCATGTAAATGCTTGTAAGTAGAAGCAAGCAAAATCAAAAGACTTCTTGTTCTGTCATTTCTAAAAGGCCAGTGTAGCTTCATTTCTTCTGCATTTTATTTGCCCTCTGTTTTAAGCACTAGGAGAAGAGCATTTTGAGTGAGAGACAACGCCAAGTCTTTCCTCTGAGCAAAGGAACTTAAATGTGGCCAAATTTTCAGATTCTGAAAAATAACTTTTTTTTCCTCTCTGGTAGGAAATAGTTTCAGAAGCATATTGTTCTGAACCCTCCTGAGTTTAACAGGAATTAAAATTTAAAAAAATCCTCAAGAAATTGGTGCTTATATTTTATAGTTTCTATAAAAAAGATTAAGGAGCCTGAAGGCTTGCAGGAAAAATAAAGGTGCGTTACAAGAATCCTCAGAATAAACTGACCATATGCTGTTGAAAACTTAATTGTGATTATTTTTGTAAGCTAACGTCATCTTTACTACTAATTCTTCCCTCTGTGTCATGAGCTGTTTTGTAAATGTGAATGCAAGGAGTTTTTCCAGTTAATCAGCTTTAGATTTGTTGGCTTCTAGCTGCTACACAACAGGAGATTTCAAACACAGAAGATCGCTTGGCACTTTTTACCATGCTTCTAGAGTAGTGTTGAGTTCACACACACGTGAACTCTTGTGCTTAAAAAAAGGCTTTGGAAGCTTGAAGGATGGAGGAATTTAGTAGGTGTTTTGCTGGTGAAGTGCAAGATCATCTTTTAGTAAAAGCATTATTTGTTCTCAAAGAAGTTTGAGTAATTGCTGATGAGGCAGCATTAATTTTTGAGATGGTAAACTCCCCTCCCTCCCCCCCAGTGAATGCAGAGAGTCACAAAGCGTATAATAGCAGAGGTCATAATTAAGGCACTTCAGTGTGTTTTTTGTTTGCCCTATAGCTAATATGTTTTTAATTCAAAGCCATCAACAGGACAGTTGATTCTGTTTATAGCTGTTGTCTTGCAATATGTTTCGGTTGGTGTTTTGGTTCAGTCCCCGCCCCTCTCCCCCCAACTGGGATGTGTATACATAGGCATTACATTCTGATTCTGCCCGAGTAGGTGGTACAGGTGTACGGTGTGGGGACAGCATTTCTTGATAACAAGGGTTTTATAACTGGGTATTTAATGGTTTGGAGGCACTGTACTTTCAGTCAAAAGGACACATCAGACACAGTCTGTTATTACATGGCTTGATTTAATGTTCTTGCTTTTGAAGTACCGTCCATACAGTAAAAGGGTAACAAAGGAAATGCTGCAGTTTGTGGTGTTGATAGGGAATATAGCTAGTTTCCTTAGTTCTGCTTACTCTGAAGTTGCTTTTGCTACTATTGTCCAAAAATTATGATTTGAAGTAGAACAGTCTTTGTCTTCAAAAACTAGTAGTAGTGACTGCATACAGAAGCAGCTGGAGGCATTCAGGAACACCATAACATGACAGTCTGATGAATACAAGAAGATAATCCTTAGTCTGGATGGGCCAGCATGTTCAACAGAGTGGCTAAATACTCTTAGCAAGAATGGTCACAGGCTGGCATTGTCTACGTGTTGGTGGCCAAAACCGTGTATGAACAAGCGGGGTAGTGTTAGTCTTGCAATCAGCATTTAACACCATGTGAAAACTCTTTGCAAAAGTATCTCCAGGTAACATTGAATGCCGTAATATTACATTCTAAAGTCTTCTGGATTTAAAATACATTAATCAGTGCCTTTTTAATCTGTAATTTTGAGAGGTCACACAATTTCTGCCCAACATGCAAATTTGAGACATCATATATGCAGGACAAAGTTGCCCAACACTGTATTTCTTCCTTTCTGTAAGTTTTTCTAATTCCTGAAGTCAGCTGCCTTTTTATTCTTGTGTGAGGTAGGGTAGGAGAAGGAATTTGAAGCTGCTGAGGATTAAAAAAAATTATTTCTGTACCCTAGCTACTAATTTTTTAGTGGAAAATAATCTTAAGTGCTGCGTCCTTTTTTATTCAGAATTCCTTTTTCAAGACAGTACAGAAATAATTACTATTTGCCTATATCTGTATTAGATGAAAACCTGGTATAATTGTGAACTTAACCATCTGTTTTGGATTATATGACTTCACTGAATATGAAAAGGTAAAGTGGTGATCATCATAATTCTGATGTTGTGCTGCAAATACTTACTGAAAGGCCCTGCGCATTGAAATAGATGGGAATTAGTTACCTAGATACTTTTTAAGTTTGGTCATTAGTATTCCACTCCTTGTGAACAGCAGTTCAGTGTCAACAGTACGTAATTCTGGTGTAAAATGATTTTCAGGGTTTAAACCAGAACCCTGTATTGTGACACCTTCACTTACGTTTTCGTCACATTAATTTTTGGCAAAACCTGTCAAAACAAGTATGCATTGCGTGCTGTGCTTCAGTGGACAAAGGCAGCATCAGTACTAGAAATGCACTTCCTGGTTTATTTCCTGAACTGAAAGAATATTTGGTTGTAACTTCAGATTGTTTTCCTACTTGCAAGTTTAAATTCTAGATGTATACGTGTGTTCTTTCCACTCTTAGCAGACACTAAAGCTGGAAATAAACAGCACGGTAGCAGCTTTCTGACAGATAATTATATGCTACTTGAAAATTAGGTGTGCATAACCACCATCTCCAACAGGATCAGAAATTACACCCCAAATGGGTAATTTCTTGTCTGTTTGATGGAATGAGTAACTGAATCAACCCGTTAAACACAGTAAACTTGAACTATACATAGCATGTCAACTAATATAATAAATGTCAGCTATATAAAATACCACCTAGTTTTATTATGAAGGCACTTTTAAATAAAAGTAAAGCAGCATTAAAAGTGGATACTGGGCGAGGTCCTTACTTCAGCGTTCACTCTGTATGTGTAAAGGAATCAAGCAGAAGTCATCTAAGTCAAGCCTGAGGAAAATGAGAATGAGAAAAAAAAATACACCCCATCCTGCCTTCTGCCATCCAGGGTGGGCAACTGAATGAAACGCAATTGGCTTGTTGCTGCAATCAGTTTCTTGAGTATTATGGTTACTTCGGGATGTGTAAGCGCAGTTACGAGAGGTATAGCTAGCTAGAGGACTTAACAAATCAAGAGGTGTGTAGCCAGAGAAGAAGGTAATACATTGGCAAAGTAACGAGCAAACCCTTATGTTCAGAACTGCTGGTCAGCTTAGTTTTTGGACACTTTGTCATGTAAGTTTAAGCAAATGTGACTGTAGTGTAACATCTATGCAAGTGTAATACAGGGTTCTATTTAACAATCTCATTTCCTAGCTACTGAAATTGTCCATTTTCAGTAGGTTCTGTTCCGTTCTTTGAAACTGGTAATGTGTTTCTGGCACCTTACTGTTTGTGCCAATTCTTGCTCCTGTTGAATTTTAAAAAATACAGCCTCAGTGAAGTTTTTGATGAAGACACAAAAGCCTTTATGTAAAGGGATTTCCCCCACATAAAAATTCCAATTTAGAGTAGTTTTGTTATCTCACTTCCTTAGGAGCATTGAATTCTTCCTCCTCCTCCTCTTCCTCATCTTCATCTTCCTCCTCCTCCTCTTCTTCATCTTTTCTTAACATACTGCTAGAAATCTGTTAAAACAAAAATCCAACAAAAGTATATAAAACATTCTGAAAAAACAATTCTCTTTTGGCATTTACAGTCTTAAGTACTCGCAGGTTTTTGGTTGAGGGGAGGAGGGAAGTGGTTCTCACTAACACTTCCAACTTTAGTAACATGCACAGTGCCAACAGGAAGATATATGGCACAGAACAGAAATACAGTAATGATTTTTAGAAGCTAAAAAAAATCCTCATTGTCCTGTAAACTGTTACAGGATAGGGAAAACAATGTGTTGATTGGATTAATGTTAAAAACCAACAGGATGTAAGTCAGGGTTTTTTCTGTGTGGTTGTTGAGATAGCAGGCTGGAGATTAGTATTAAGGCATAATCTTGTCTTGAACACATCATACCTCTTCAGTTAAATGAAAAACTCACGTTATGCTGCTCTAAGCTGTTTTTGAGAATAAATTAGACAAACTTTACTAGAAGAATCTTGATTCATATGAACTTTCCCTGCCCATCAGCACTTGCCCTTCAGAATGATACTGCAGTCCTTTTTTGGTTCCATCAAATGTTAAAAACAAGTGCCAGCTGCCAAGCTTTCATCTCATCTGACAGTTTCTGACATCTATTCTTCCTAGCAATGAGCACTCAATCTAATTCCTATTGAAATAAGATTCTTCACAGAAGATGCAACATTTACAATTTAAAGTAGAATATATGTGGGTTTTGGCTTTATTTTCCCCACGAGAAAAGGAGCATTAAACTCAAAGATCCAAGTCATCTGGAATGCTTTTGAAAAATGATTCTAGGTTACTCTAAGGGCATCTGCAGCTCTAATTTTGGTTATATTGCCTGAGTTTTCTCACACAGAGTGATGTAATAAAACTTCAGTATTGAAGACAAAACTTGCCTTTTTTAAAATTTTTGTAAACAACCCCCTATTTTAAAAGTCCTTAAATGCTGGTTATTAAATTGACTTTTGAGATTTCTTAATTCATACAGCTACGTTTGTAACAAAAGGGTTTTTTGTGTGTGCATAAAGCAAACTGCAGCCATTGAACTAATGAAAGCTGAAAAATCCTTCGTCTTGTTGACGCTCACCAAGTACATAATTTCGCTTGAAGCAAATGCTTGCTTACAAATCTCTGCACATAACAGAAAATGGAGTTAATCATTGGATGAAGCTGGGTTAACTTGAGTCTAAATGCCTAAACCAGCAACCTTTCATTCTCTGAAAGGAGAAAACGACAATGACACTGATTTGTAATTGGAGATGGAGTGCTGCAGATTGAGCCTGTGAAGGTAGCTTCATTTCAATGGATAGACTTAATTTTCCAAGCTTTTTCTAGTTAAGAGCGTCTGAAATTCTTGAGCAGAACTTCAGTTACATTTCTGAATAAAACCTCCCTCTTCTGCTTCCCTGAAATAAGAAGTGCTGTTCTGGCTTTAAGGCTTTTTTTCTGCTCACTACTCAAGGACCTCTGACCGTGCCGTAATTAACTAAATAGTAAATTAAACATTATCACTGGTGGTGGTAAGATGGCTAACCTAAAAACCAAACTGGATCAGAGTAAGGAACGTGAGAAAGGAAATTAGGCAGTTTAAATCCATGTTATTTTGCCAGAAAGCTAGAATGTACCAGTACTTGAAAATTAAATTTTTAATTACTTAATGAAAAAAAAAAAAAGTAATCTGATAACTTGTTGCTCATCATAAATGATTTTTTGTGAAAATTAATTCTATACATTTGCGTGTAGGTGATGGCTGTCTATGCTCAAGCTGTTAAGCTGCAGGTTTTGCTGCTGGTGCTACTGCAGGAAGCACAGTGGTTTTCTCCTCGCGCCTCCCGCAGCAGGCAGTGTTGGAACACCTGGATGCCAACATCTTCGACTACAGTTAAAATGATCCTTTGCTGTCTTAGAGGGCAGGTGCACAATGGTTGCCTGTGCTAAATGCAGGTGGATAAAACTTGTGTAGTTACCTCTGGTTTTAAAGACCTGGAAGAGGTCACTCTCTTCTGCTGCAGTTCTAAAACACAGCATACCAGCCTGAATCGGTGAAATGAAAGGCTGAGGATAAATTGCCAAGCAAAGCACAAACCAAAGGGGTTTACAAAGCATTGTCACGAAGACTTAAATAACCTTTTCAGAACTTGTGTAAAACTATCTGTAATAGTCATGTTTTGAAAAAAAAGCTCCAAACCCCTGAAGATGCTTTCTCATACTGGGGAGCCATCCTATGAAAAACAGCTTTCTTGGTGCATAGAAGTTTTCTCTCCTGATCATGTTAATTGCATAGAAATAAATAAATAATAATAATAAAGGCAGCAAGTCTTACTCTTGTACCGTCAGTGCAGCTTGGGACGTTAATTCTTTCTAACAGGATTACCCACTGCTCCTCTCCTTGTGGTTTTATCATATTGTTTGCTAAATGAAGGCTGGCCAGGTAGGGTGGAGAAACTAGCATCTCGGCTGCTAGTCCAAGTGTGAGTTGAAAACCAGTATGAAGGTCAAGGGGGGGGAAGAGGCGAAGGACAAAACCATGGAGATGGACACAAAAATATCAGTGGCCTTTGCAAATTCCTGTTTTGGATAATTTAGTGTATCATACTCCTGGAACACTCACTCCAGGAGTAAGCGACAGGACAGAGATTATCATGTCAAGGCACCAGAACTTTAAGAAGAGGTTGCTCTCTGGGATAAAATCAAGCTCACGGAGTACTTTAGATTTTTAATATGGAAGTAATACAGAAAGGTAGTCCACAGAACCAGAAATAAATGCCAGGATGACATGTGGTACATCCTCTGAAAGACAAGTCTTGTGTTACTGGAACAGTTTATCCACTCTGCTATGTGGCGGCTTCCCATCCCCAGGTTAGTGTCTGTGTGCCCCCTGCCCCGCAGTCTTACTCTGGATGGTTCTGTGAACTGCTTACCATATTACTGATACTGCTTTAAGCTGAAAATTCCAAACTACTGCATTACGGTCTGCAAATGATCATTATGCAGCATGAAACCAGACTTGTGAAAACCTGGGGAGGGAACGATCCACAGGAAGGTAGAACAAGTCACCTGAAGGCTTTTTCTGAATGCAGCATTTTTTGGTAGTGAGATGTTTGGTGGGTCCTGGAGATTAGAGCCCGCAGTGTGCTGCACGGTACTGATCCTGATGCAGCATACTATCTGCAGAATCAGGAAGGGCAGCTGGGGGGCCTGTGTGTGTGTGTGTGTGCAACAGGACGCCTGCCCCTTTACTGCCCTATAGTGACCGCATTAGGGTGTCCTACCCCTTTTTTCTGCCATGTGATTCCCCTCTGCAGATACACTGAATAGCCCAGTAAGATGATATTATTTTAAAATGTACTGCAGTTTTTAGGTCTAGAACTTCCCGTTCTTTCTCATAACCCCTCCAGTGAGGGGTTATGAGAACATCAGCATCCAAAGTTTTAGCTATAAGAGACGTCTAGAGGAGATTAAGATAAACTTAAAAGTTGGTCAAAATGGAGTTTCACTCCACCTCAGAGAAATCACAGTGCACATACATTCGTGTGTGTGTGGTTTTTGGTGGTGTGTTGTTTTTTTTTTTTTAAAAAGAGCCCAAAACTTAGCTGTCTGGTGCACCTCAGAGTAATCACAGATGCTTCTATACCCTTGATACAGTTCAACAGCACTGCAGGAAGTTCTCAAGGAATACTGCAACAGATTTTTGACAGCTTCCTCTGGTCTTCAAAAGAATGCATGGGTAAACATTTTCTGAAGTAGCCTGAAGGTGAAATTTGGTTGTTGGATAGAGGACAGGCAACTTATTCAAAGTCCCAGTTGGTCTTCATGCACTGAATCAATGGGTTCTTTTATGGCATGACTCATACTTTCAGCAGCAGAGTAGCAGCTCAGCTGTAATAATGGGTCCTTTCTGTGCCGAGAGCAGAAAAGGGGTAGTGATGTGTATTAAGTGAAGACAAATTTTTAGTATTACATCAGTGCATGATTCTGTCCAAAGAAAAGTGGGATGAGTACATTTTAAATGTGGCCATCTTTGTCTTTAACTGAAACACTGGTAAGAATCATCTTAGTTACAAGATTTTGGCAAAGTAGCTGGTTCAAACGCAGTGACCCTTTCTTCATCTGTTTCACTTATTTTTATCATTCTCCTTTTCCTCACTTGCTTTGAATTTTGAGAGTATAAAAGGAAAGGTCTGTTGCTCATGGGTTTGCTTTGCTGGCTAGGAGTTACCACTAGTCTGAGTTACGATCCAGTAGAGAATCCACATACTGAGACTAAGAACATGCAAGGGTTATTTAAAGAATGGCACTTTGGTTTCCAGTGAGCTTCTAGATCTCTGCAAGATGCCATAGTTTGTTGACTAAAGAAACAGTATCACTGGAAACGAGCATTTTTCAAAAGTAAACAATGCAGCTTTAAAAGCTGATTTTGTTTTCTCCTCAAATAAAAAGGGTATTTAGAAGCTTCATTATTAACAGCTTAGTAAGACCTTTATGCCCTTGGGAGTCCCTTCACCTCTGTAACTCCTGAACTGAGTAAAGACACTGTCTCCAGGTACATCAGCTAAGCCTCTACTTCAGATATTCTTTTCATACAGCGATCCAGCATCTCAGTGTTCTTTCTTACCTGTACTGTCCTCAGTGAAGATTTTAAGGAGCCAGTTCTTTGCAGGGGGGACTTTGAATTTGCACGAACTATGTCTAGGCGAGACTGATAGTCTGGTGGATAAAGGGAGCTCCGAAAAACCTGTTCAAATGAAGAAAGCTGTGACTTGGGTGCCATGATACAGCTTGCAAGCTAAGAATTGCCAAGACTCAAGCTAATAAAAATGCTGCCGTGGACAATTAAACCTGCTCTAGAGATATGCATCAACTGTAGTCTGGATTTGAGCTGAAACATCCTTGTTCAGCCTGAGACATACCCACACATTTACGTGGTCAAAGTAAACCTTGTTCATTGTAGAAAACTGCAATGGGTTCCCCCAAAGACACGTAGCTGAGTTTCAGGCTAACCCAGGTATGAACCCAGCAACTCCCTTCAGGCTCTCCGTTTTTGGAGAGGTGAACTCTTGCCCCCTTCACAAGCAAATCCTTGCTGCATCAGAGAAATTTTATCTGAAAAGTTCAGGAGATGTGCAGCTAAAGAAAACTGTGAAAACCGCTAGAACACAGGGGAGGCCGTAATATCCATTATATTTACAAGTTCTTTCTAGTAGCCAAAAAAAGAGTAAACTATAAGACTAACAGCCTGATACTAAAAAGAGTAAAACTGTTAATGCAAGACTTTATTAATAAAGTCAAGGAAGATGGCAATATTTTTAAGGAAAGTAAATTTTGTCTAATGGGAAATTTAAAATGCAATTAGGAATTTGGTCATGAAAGGTAAAGTATTGACTCAAAAGATAATTTTTAATTGGTGCCACGTGACATTTTATTGTGAAACTAGAATAGTACAGAATTACCATGGTGCAGTTTAAATGAAGTAAAAATACCAAGTAGTCTCAAATGTGGCTGTCACTGAAGATTTTGTGTGTCTTGTGCTAACTAAATACTGGCATCCTTGGTCCTGAGCCGTGTCATGGAAAAAATAAAATTAGGACGACTAAGTTTTTAAAAAAAAAGACTGAAAATGATTCAACTTTCTTGAGAGGCTGAACACACATATTTAATATACATTTCAATGGTAGTAGGTTTAAAGGCCCAGCATCCAGAAGAACTACAAGAATGAGTCAAAGTTTGGAAAACATGTCTTGGGCAAGAGAGGCTGTAACTCAAGTTGAACATAAGGGGTGACTTGAAAAGAAGCTATAACTGCCATAAGGCAAAAAAGCAATTTGTTAACAAATTCTTCTTAATTCTAGAGCTGCCTATTAAAAAGCAGTGACTGAAAGATGAAAACAAGCAAGCAAAACTCAGAATAGGAGAGGGTTTTAATGAAGTAATTGGTCATTAGAACATCGCATCGGAGCAGTGTGACATTTTTGTTTCCTCGGCATCTTTACAGCAAGACTAACTGAAGGGGTGTTCTTTAAGGACTGTGATTAGCTGAGCTTGGAGTAGCAGTTAATTTGGGAAAAGTCTCTTATGTGTATTTGGTGGGAAAGATCAGATTGACACTGCAGTTGTTCTCTGGTTTTAAAATCTCCGAGTTTATAAACTTGCATGCTTTTGCTGGAGAAGTACAAAAAAGAGCTCAGTATAACTAAGCAGTTTGTTCTGGGAACCTGAAACACGTGTTGCATTTTCTGCCTGAGGCACCTATAGCACCAAAGCATGAAAACTGGTTTTATGTAGTTCAGTAAACTGAAAAGCAAACCTTAATCACTCTTACCTCTAAATCTTCGTTCTCATCAATATTTTGGATATTTTGGTAGGCAGCAGTATAGATCTCTAAAGCTTTCCCATGGAATAACATTTCAATAGTTATAAATTCAGAAAATATGTTCTAAAAGAAAATGAAAACAAAGGCTTTCTCAATGCAGTAAAGTACACTTCCACTTCAAATACAAGAAATTACTGAATTCTTTATATGATACAAATAACTTCACGATACCTAGTACATTTCAGTAGTCAGACCTGAATTTTAGAAATTAAACTCAGTGCTGGCTGGTCTGTCACTTAGTCAGTTGTCATTTCATACTAAATTCTAAACTGAAAAGCAAAGAGGAGGCTTATTAGGAATAAATAAAATGTCATGCTTAAAACTCACTTGATATTCCCTGATATGTGTCTGCAAGATGTAGTCAATGGATTTTTGCTTTATTGATAGCAATCTTTTGTAATAGGTCAGTTATCTGTGAATTCTATATGTAGCTATAACTTACAGATAATTATGTATTTTATATAATATTCTTTACATATAAAAAGCAGTTAATGATGACATCTTCAGAACTCACAGCCTTTTTCATATTACTCTACATCAAGTACTGGTTGGTTTGGTTGGGTTTTTCAACCATCTATCATTCTTTCCTATTTAGTCTGTCTTCCCCCCCCAGTTAAAAAGTGTCTCACTTCAGCAATTTTATAATTAAATTCAAGATTCCATAATGCAAGTGGTTTTCAGTCATTATGGTCTTTGGGACTTCAGCCACTTAATGTTTGACATTAAGACTGAGAAATGAAAGCTTTGATTACTTGTAGTCACTGAACATTTTGTGCTTGCTGCATCAGTAAAACCTTTTAACTACAGTAACTTACACAAATTTCAGCATGGATAAATATATTATTTATCAATATTTCTGTTAATTTTGCTGGTAGGAATCCACATATATCATTCCACTAACAAACGCAGCTACCAGTGAAGCAGAATGCAGCAACTGTTGGAAAGTGCAGATGCTAAACAATGGGATGCAGGAAAATCCTGAATTCAATAAAAGTGTAAGAATAATGAACTGATTTTTTAATTGCAAGGTTAATGATATTTGGATTATGAAACATCCATGAATACCACAAGATTAATATTTATGTAGGCTTAAGTTAGTACTAAGTGTTTCTAATCTTGCCAAAGAGTAACTGTAGTAGTTTTGTTATGCAAGATGAAATGTGATGTCGTATACTGAAGCGTGAGCACACATACTTTTATGTCCTTTATTTTCTGTTTCTCAAAATTATCAATGGTTTCCTCTAATTGCCGAGTTGTTCGAGTTGCATCCAGTGAAGCTCTCTGCAGTTCACTTTCAGCCTGGTAAAGTAACACAAAGGTGAAGTTAGTCCTGTATTTGCTACAAAGATACTTGCTTTAATTGCCATGAAAACATTTAAGTCTGGGTTTTCAAAACACTACACATTAACCGTATTTGTAAATTTGTTTGTAGCTTAATAAACAAATAAAGATGCCTTCTGAACCATTGTGATTTTGATCTGAAACATGAAAAATGAGTAGCTGCAGCCAGCTGGGAAAGTCCCACTGCCCTAATCCTTTTTCTGCAGTCATGTAATTCCGCTGAGCCTGCCCTGACTCTCTGCTGATGACACCGTGTCTGGGGCTGGGGAAATGAACCCAGCGCCAGCACTTGCCCTTCAGAAAAGTTACAGGTTGCTGTACACTGGTGTAGAGGAGAGGGCAGGAGCGCGCAGGCTGGAGTGGTGGATGAGCGGAGAAGAGCACCCTGTATTTCCAAGGGCAGATCGACCTGCTGGGTCTAGAACAAATGTTTTCCAGTGTCGTGCTGAACCTCGTCTTACTGGGTTCTTATAAATTATTTAAAGACACAGTAGAGCAGCAGCGGGAACTAATGCACTTCTCCCGTACCTCAATCAGCAGACCAGAGTTAGTATCATTCTTAGATCCACTAGCATTTCAAGTATTTTATATTATTAGCATTTTTATATCATTAGCATATTTTATAAACAGCATTTTCAACACTGGGAAAGGGACATACCAACCAACCCCTAATTCACAAATACACAATTTTCCTACTACAGAAAGCATTTCAGATATGCATTTTAATTATATATAACTATGAACTGTACAAAAATGCACACTACCATTTAAATAAAGATACTGAAGCTATTCTGGTTAAGCAAAGTCTGAGAACTGTCTACTGTTACAAAATAATGATGTAAAGATGTAAAACCTTGCACTTGAAGACTGCAAAATTTGTGTCTAAACTTATTTTCCATGTATCACTGGTCAAACAGATTAGTTAAGACAGTATTGACTTAAAGGCTCTGTCAGTGAGTATCACAAAGAATCTATTTTGTCCTGGGAGTTAGAAATAGTGTATGGATCAAGTAATTTTATCCAGTGATCAAGTAGTGGGATTCTTCCCATTTCTATGACACTGCAACTTAAACCAGGAACTTTTCATTTTTTTAAAAATGGAAATAGACACCACAAGCCCAGTTCCCATGATCTAGCTTTTAGTGTTACACGTATATGGAAACCAAAGGCATAAGGCATGCTCTGTCACTTCTTTTTCTTCGATTAAAACCTGGTAACCTTGTATTACAGGATTATCAAACAATCTCCTCACAGAAATGGCTTAAGTTCATAGACACAATTCTGCCATTGCTGGTCAAAGAAGATAGGTAATGATCAGTAGTAGCACATAAGGTCACATACTCATCTCCCTTTGGTGATCTTCCCCACAACAGAGGGAAACGGACTAAGAAAACACTTTGTATATTCTCAATTATTACAGTCAGTCACTGGCTGTAAGTGAAGGCAGCCGTTAAGCATAAACAGTGATTACACATCCAAATATAGGATGTATCTTCTAGATCCATCTTAAACAGACTGGCCAGATTTCGAGCGCAGATGCTTTGGGAAAGGAATTTTGTTTGTTGTAGAGTGAGATGTCTAAACTTGCAGAACCTGCATAGTTCGCACAACAGCAGTTTGGTATTTTCTCTTCTGAAACACTCACCTGTGACTGGAAATATTAGTAAAGGAAAAAATGGCAAAATAACAATATTCATAAAAGCATCTGGTTTCACTTCTACTTTAACTATATGGTGGAGTATTTGCTTCAGATACTTCAGAATTTCTGTGTACTTGGCGGGTGATATTACTGTACTGTCTGAAGCTTTCTGCTGTTAGACATTACTTACAGTTTGTTACAGCTTTGGTAGTATTCAAGTGTCTAGGCTAAAATATTCCAGGATGTCTGTTTCTCGCAGACTGAGGGTTTGGTCATTTATTTATTTATTAAAATCAGACAACCTGGCTAGATCATCTCAGAAAAAAACCTAATTTTGATTAAGAAAAAATTCATTTTTTAGATAAAAAAAAAAAATTCGTTAAGGTTTTCTTTTCAAAGCTGTACTACCCCATATTTTATAAGATGGTCTTGAAGTCTGGGAGTGAGTTCAGATCCTCTGGAATCTGTAGCCAAAGTTGTTAGCTGCTGAAACATCACAGCTGCTCAAAAATAAGGTAACTGCTGCTGGAGCCCAACAGCTCTGCTAACACACTGAAGCATCTCTCAGGCCTAAAAGCTGCCCTGCATATATCCTCAAAAGCAAATGAAAAAGCCTGATCCCAATACTTCTTACGTGTTTTGTGCTGATCATTTTAAAATGCAAATGTCTGGTGCCTTTGGCCCTATGCAAAGCCAGACTGTACTGAGATTTAACAACTCTTCAGGCAAAGTCTTAAGTACAGAAAAGACAGGTGTTACAAAGAAGCTAAGCCACAGAAGGATATTTAGGAGTAGCTTAGCAAAGAGACAAGAAACAAGCTAGGTGCCAGCCGTAGACCCGTAACATCAACTGAGAATTAGTGCAAGAGGCAGAAAAAATGGGACCAGTCTCCCTCTAGGGAGAGTAGCATACTGTTATCATTTACTCCCTTAATTCTAACGGGAGAGACCTCTGCATCACAGCTGAAGTTCTAACCCTACGGCTGACATCTATGTGTCTTTATTACATGAGGAACTCTAATCAGTCACCACTTGATTTAACAGATTTGATTAATTGTAAGTGAGAATTCTTTGGCAGAGACAAAAATGAAATGTAATTCTCCTGGGTGGCATTTCACCATCACAATAATTTTCGCTATTTCTGCAGTCCCATGCCCCAGTCACTAGCAATATCCTGATTTCTGAAACAAAGCTGATGAAATCCTGCTAAGACTAGGACTGCTTCACTCCCGAGTCCAACGACAGTGCGTAAGAAAAAATAAACAGCGCATCATCATGAACTTAAATGCTGTATCATAATACACAGGCATAAAGGGACTGACGTAGAATTGCCCTGATCCCCTTTATTTTGGCATTTCCTAGATTCTGATTGCTTCAGAATTTGAAACTTCAGTGTCATTTTAATGCAAATTCTGTGCAGGCTTAATTGTTCCCTGTATGATACAGAATCATATACTGGGGAGGGCCACTGTTTTTTTGAAAGGAAGAGTAGTCTGGTTGAGTATTCCACTAACAGAATAACAACTTCTCCTTTCACACTTCATCTCAGCTGGAGGAAACTCGTACCCCATCTAGGCTATACAAGGAAGCACAACTACTACGGAAGTGACAGGGAGAAAAAGAATAAAAGAAAAAATCCATGGAAGTAAAAAAGGAGTTGTCTGATTACACTTATTTTCAAAACCCTAGATGCAATCTATGCCTACCTCTCTTGCATAAACATATCAAATACTTTATAGTTTCTTTTCAATCAAACAGGTAGTAACAAAGTAGCTGTTATAAGCTGTAACTCATAAACTTTAAGAAAAGATTCAACATCAGCATAGGAAACGGTCCCTCTAAAGACCATTCTTTTCTTATTACTTTTTAAACACAATAGTTTAATTCCCAATAAATTTTAAAAATACTTCCTATAGCAACTAGAAATGCAGGATACAATAATGTGTCGATCTGATGGATTCCGCTGGCGTGTCTTTTCCAGCTGAGACAATTGCTTGGCTTCTCGGTTCTTTGCTGTTAAAGTTGCTTTAAGATCATCCTGGAAATAAAAACGTTGTAGACATATTTGAAACAGACCTAGGATAATACAAAATGCACTCTTCATCATACATGCATTGCCTAGAAAACATGAACAAAACCTCTGCTTTAAACAAAATCAGATTTTACTGATCTTATCCTGTTAAACGATCCCCTGGAAAAGAAGTGAATAGGGACCGAGAGAGTTTAGCACCACGCACGACTCTCTGTAGGACACATTAATTTAAAATGGGGGGGATGGGGGGGGAAAAAACCGGAAAAAATAGTTCCAGCTTTTCATGAAAAGTACAGTAGATGGTCAGAACCGGAGATCCCTGAAGCAGTAAGAAGATGGGCCCATTCCGTCGTTAGCAGTGGAACAGAGGTGGCATTTAGAAAGCGCCATCCAAACAGGCAGCAGTCAGTGCCAATCAGAAGTTACGGAGAACACAAAACTGCTCCACGGAGCTTAAGCATATTTATATACGCAGTTAGTAAGATGCTTAAGTACATTCAGAACAAAATACATTCTAGTAATGATGTAGCTGGAGAAGATGAAACTTACTGGTCTAGAAAAGGGAGAAACTTGATAAATATTTTTGCTCCTCAATTCCAAAGGAGGAGCAGGATGTCCTTCTAGGAAGATCTGTGACAATTTCAGAATGTTTGCACACCACTCTCAAATTCTTGGTCATGCTATACGACTCTGTTCTGCAAATAGTTTGGCATATATGGAATCTAAAATTGTCAGATATTTAACACTTCATTGATCCTGGTCTGAGAAATGACAATTTTGATGGCTCTAATTTAAAGGAGCAGTACCTTAGAACAAGCAGAAATACAGCCCAAAGGAAACCTGAGGCAGAAGTTGGGCATGCATTTCAAACCATCATGTCTCTAAAGAGACCAGTTCCCATTTACCTACCACTCCAGGATCAAAGCTATTAAAAACCATAATCCTAGGAAGTTGTCTCTGCTCCTTCCCTGGATTTCAGAATTCTAACAGGGCTGTAGGTCTCTCACCCAGAAAGACATGTAACCAAGAACATGTCTCTTCCAAAAAGTTCTGTGACCCTGCGACCAGATCACTAGTCAGTGACAAGCACAAGCATGCCAAGTTTCAGGAACTGTCTGTACATGACGTCAGGATCAAAACACACAGTTTCTTCCTTGTTTTTATCCCTGCTGTCTGTCTGTATGCCCTGGTGTATGAGAGACTCATTTTGCTTCATCTTCAGGGACACAGCGCTGGTATGTGATAACAAAAACAACTTCATCTTTAACCCATCCAAACTAATTTTGCAGCTGTTCTTTCAGAAGGGAATTTACACCACCTTTATGGCCATCTGAAAGACTACTGGAAAGGGCATTCTCGTTTATAAAATCCACATGGCTACAAGAAAAGCAGTCATAGAAATTTTAAATTAAAGGTAAAGAACAAGAAGAGGAAAACATTTATTTTTGCCTTAGAACAAAGCAGTTTTATATCTAATGGCCACAGCCGCATGTTTAGTGTTATTTAATGACTGGGCCCTGTAAACAGCACTGACTGTCCGGGCCCATTTGAAACAGTCAATCAGATTTAACGCTGTGGTTGAAAGGGTTCTGACTTTCATGCAAAGTATACTTGAGAATGCTAAGGAAACCACTAGTTACCATTGTAAAATTAAGTATTTTCTTTCTAGCACATAGTGACTTTGGAAATACCTACAGGGGTTGCACTGTTGCTTTCTCTACCTCTGTTCTCTGTAGCAACAGCAGCCATCAAACGTACTTCTCTGCTGGCCAAAGCCTGACAACGATTGGGTGCTACTGTGGCTGTAAGTGGTGGAGCTATAGATAAGTTTTGGATGTACAGAGATAGGGCACAGGTACATACATATTTTGTCTAGGATGTTAAAAAGCTGAAAAGGATGCAGAAAAAAACAGAAGACCTATTCAGAAGCTGGGGAAAATGCCATTATGGTGAAAGAATTATTAGCTAACTGAAAAGAATGAAAAATGGGTTTTACTAGCATCAAAATACCTTAATCCAGAAAAAAAAAGAGCATCACAGAGCTCTTCATTCTCAGTAGAACATACAACAAGAACCAAAGATTAGGTGAAGTGTTTCATTTAAAACAAAACACCACAAGCATCAACTAACCACTATCACACACAGTCCTACATTCTCCTCCAGTGACTTCAGACCAAGATTTGGTACGATTTTGGAAAGTATGCTTTAGTTACACCCAAGGAGAAATGGAATGGAATAGCCAGTGAGGTAAAGGACATGTACCAAGAATACAGTATTATTCATAGTCCCTCTGGCTTTAAACTATGAATTCAAGTCACACAAAAACTCTGGTTAGCCATCTAATTTCAACCCATACAGAAGTACAGCTACAGTCCATCCACCAGACAAGGAGCAGGCGGATCCTCATCGCTGTACTGTTACCTGCTTTGGTCACTGAAGTTATTAAAGCAAAGCAATCCTCTCTTCTGCAGGTGG
Source organism: Eurypyga helias (assembly GCF_000690775.1). Taxonomy (NCBI): domain Eukaryota; kingdom Metazoa; phylum Chordata; class Aves; order Eurypygiformes; family Eurypygidae; genus Eurypyga; species Eurypyga helias. Next base: position 24,494 of record NW_010255861.1, read on the forward strand.
AGCACCTTGGTTTTATGATGTCCTGTTTCATATAAAGAAAAGGAACCAGGAACAGACTTGCCAAAAAGGAGAAAAAGTGATGATCGACATATAGGACAATGAAACAGAAAGAAACCCTAAAATCCTACATTTAAGCTGCATTACAGGACAAGAATATTATACTAGCTTCTGTTGAAGCTGCCAAACCTTGCCCCAGAGCTACTCAACATAGTAAACCAGGACATGCAATGCAACCCTTTTATTACATTAGCAGTTACAGGACAACACTATTCTGATTGACCTGGGCCTCTTCAGAGAATTTACAGGACACTGGCACCTTACCACACAGAAACAGCAACAGTTCTTTTTAGATACAGCCCACAAATAGTTTGTGTACACTCTGGAACAGACCCAGCGAGTAACAGCGCGAACATCCCCTTTGTAAAAAGTGCTGTAACGACACATTCTGCCTGGTTTTACTTGATCAGCTAATGTAGTTACAGGTAAAGCAGTCCTACAACCAGCACCCTGGCACTAGCTTTACATGAGTGCCCAAACTCCCTTTTTCACTATAAATGGCCCTGTGTTTAGAGATGATAACTGAAGACCAGACAGCTGAAGTTTTAAACAAGGTTTATGACAATGTGCAGGGGTGGAGGATACAATTATTTAGTGTCCCATATCTTTAGTGAAGTCTCTCTTAGTTCAAAGGTACATTCTGTGCTAGTTTTGGTTGGGATAGAGTTAATTTTCTTCACAGTAGCTAGTGTGAGGCTATGTTTTGGATTTGTGCAAAGGATAATATTGAAAACACACTGGTGTTTTTAGTTGTTGCCAAGCAATGTTTACATTTAGCCAAGGACTCTTTCGGTTTCTCATACTGCACCTGTGTTCCCAGCTGCTTCTCTACAAGAGGCTGGGAGGAGACACAGCCAGGACAGCTGACCCAAACTGCCCAAACCAAAGTCATATTTCATGCCATAAGGCATCATGTTCAGTATATAAGCTGGGGTGAGCTGACCGAGGGGTTTACTTGCTCCAGCTCTCACTGTTCTGGGACTGGCTAGGTGTTGGTCAGCAGGTGGTGAGCAGATGTATCACTTTTTTTTTTTCCCCCCATTACTGTTTTCTTTCTTATTATATGCTGTTACTATTAGTAGTATTTTCATTAAATATTATCATTGTTAGTAGTAGTAGAATAATTATTTAATTTATTTTCACTTATTAAAATGTTTTTATCTCAACCCATAAGTTTTCTCACCTCTTCCTCCGATTCTCTCCCCCATCCCATGGGGGCAGGGGAGCAAGGGCATGTGTGGTGCTTAGTTGCTGATTGGGGTTAAATGACAACAGTTGATAAGTTGGAAGGATATAGACTGGTTGGAGCAAGTCCAGAGGAGGACACGAAGATGCTCCGAGGGCTGGAGCACCTCTGCTATGGGGACAGGCTGAGAGAGTTGGGCTTGTTCAGCCTGGAGAAGAGAAGGCTCCGGGGAGACCTTATTGCAACCTTCCAGTACCTGAAGGGGCTACAAGGCAGCTGGGGGGGACTTTTTACAAGGGCCTGTAGTGACAGGACAAGGGGTAATGGGTTTAAATTGAAAGTGGGGAGGTTTAGGTAAGATACCTAATCTAAAGGAAGAAGTTCTTCCCAGAGAGGGTGGTGAGGCACTGGAACAGGTTGCCCAGAGAAGCTGTGGGTGCCCCATCCCTGGAAGTGTTCGAGGCCAGGCTGGATGAGGCTTTGAGCAACCTGGTCTAGTGGAAGGTGTCCCTGTCCATGGCAGGGGGGTTGGAACTAGATGATCTTATGGTCCCTTCCAACCCAAACCATTCTGTGATTCTATAAAACAACTGATCCCACCTAGAGTTTAAGTATGCTCTTACACTCCTCACTGTAGCTAAGATAAACATTATGTAATACTTTTTGGCATTCTGAAAGGCAGAGATAACAGGAAATGCCATTCACTGTTGCACAGGATGACCTGGCTTCAGTTGCTTCTGTCCTCAGCAGCAGTGCACCTCAAGACTGTATCTTCAGTGCTTCAGAAGCCCCAAGCACTGCTGTAGTCCTGTGTCTCCTCAGCAACACTACTGCCACAAACACACTAAACTTGTTCTCCACCCTCAGCACTTGTATCCTATAGAATACTCAGTCAGTTCTAGGTGTCACAAACTGGGTTTCAGAGTGTCTATTAAGATGCCAAATTCTACGATACAGGCTCTACAGCCTACAACTCTATTAAGTACTACCATGTGTAGTATCGCTCAAGTGCGGGAAGCATTTCCTTCCTAACTGTTTCTCTAACAACCAAGTGAGATAGCTGTGCAGTAAGTTCCAAATACAGTACTCGGTTCTTCGCTGTATTGAAAAGATACAAGCACAAAAACATGAAAAATGCTAGTTTGAGATGGAATGTCACAATGTACTCTAATTAACCACGATGAACACACTGCGAGATCTTTGTATGTAAAATACCATCAGATAATTGTAATTTTACCTTTTGATTTATATAGATTATGACAGATATACATCAATTCCAGGTTTCAATTTACAGGAATAAGGTATCCTCTATATAATATAGGAGTATTACAAAGAACTATCCTATAAACTAGTATCTGCTTATTAAAATTTACTTGCTCAAGTTTATCCCTCCTGGAGGAAAGAAATTTACAGATATCTGTGGGAATATTTCAAACCCCTGTATACACTGTTCCCAGAATACAGCAAATGAAGAGACCTCAGTTAGTTGTGTATCTGCAGGTCATCCTGATGACTCCACAGGACAGAGGGAGATTCACTACCTACTTATCAGTTGCAAAAAGTATCTTCTACATTAGGAACTTCAATGCAGAACACAACTGTAAGTTAGAAAAGCTGTTAAAGGCAGCATATAGATTGTTAAGAGCCAAAAGCATTATATATCATTCACCTTTTGGAACTCTGACTACTACTACTAATGATGATGATGATGGCATTATTTACAAAGAACTATGCAGGAAGTTTCTCACTATCCACAATGCCTTTTATTAAGCACTTGCTGTGCTCCAAGAGTCTCACTATCCGTGTCTTCACATCAAAGATTTCTTCCTCCAACATATATATCTAGCTTCAATCCAGATGTATTACTATATAATTCAGTTAGACTGATCACTGCAATATGAAAAATCAGAACCACTCCCCTCTGTAAAGCCAAAGTTTTCACCTGAGTGGCCACAAAACCAGAATGTACCTTGTGAGAAAACAGATGTTTAACCTACCCTTTTAAGTTTCACTATGGTCCCATAACTTTTCAGAGGTTCAACGACCTTGGCTTCAAGCCTGTCAACCTATAAACAAAATCACAAGGTCACTAAAATCATCCACATCCATCGTGTGCAGAAACAGGAAATAATTCATTTACTAGTGACTCATCAGGAATTTAGTCCATACACATTGGAAATATAGTGGGATGGAAGATTTTAAAACATTGCAAAAACAAGAGTCAATTAAATTAACCAGTAAATAATTTGTATTATGAGAAGCTCAAGATGATTTCTAGTGGAATTCCTTTTTCTTCACTGGTAATACATCAGGATAAATAAAACACGGAGATTCATAGAATTATAGAATGGTTTGGGTTGGAAGGGACCTTAAAGACCATCTAGTTCCACCCCCCCTGCCATGGGCAGGGACACCTTCCACTAGACCAGGTTGCTCAAAGCCTCATCCAGCCTGACCTTGAACACTTCCAGGGATGGGGCATCCACAGCTTCTCTGGGCAACCTGTTCCAGTGCCTCACTCCCCTCTCCATGAAGAACTTCTTCCTGATATCCAATCTAAACCTCCCCACTTTCACTTTAAACCCATTACCCCTTGTCCTGTCACTACAGGCCCTTGTAAAAAGTCCCCCCCAGCTTCCTTGTAGCCCCTTCAGGTACTGGAAGGTGCTATAAGGTTTCCCCGGAGCCTTCTCTTCTCCAGGCTGAACAAGCCCAACTCTGTCATTCTAACAAGTAGATACTGAATACATCAAACACTGCATCTCGGAGATCTGTAGCTTTCAACCTGAAGTTAAAGATACATTTATTTGCTCTACACCTGTTGATAGATTATGGACTAAGCTATCTTTGCTATCAAACACACTGTACGAAATGCAACACTTCTTAAAAATAATGGAAATGGCATCACAGGTACTGACAATATTAAAAATACCAACAACATATTGTGTAAAATGCATGAATGTAAATAGGAATTTTCTGTGTCCTACTGGCAGAACACATATGTACTCCAAAAACTAGTTTGAGTACATGTGAATGAATTTATTTTTTCTTAAATCTCAGCCTATGGAATTTTGGATGAAAAATTACAGTTTGACTGCCCCTGAGCATAGCTATGGAAGTGGCATAAATACCTTTCTTTACATTCTCACTTATCTAGCAGAAATGTGACTATGTTGTCACAGGTGGTCCAAATCACACAGAATCACTAAAGTTGGAAAAGACCTATAAAATCATCTAGTCCAACCATCAGCCCAACACTACCATACCCACTAGAAAATCAAGTTTGTACTTTCAGTCCAGAACTACAAACTACAGACTTAGGAAACCTACAGTGGTCCCTACCAGCACCTCAGAGGGCCTGGCAGCACCCAGTAAAGGATTCCAGTTAGTATTCTCTTCCATACCACTTCCAGTAACAGAGTCAGCAAAAGCAAAATGACTGATTTTACCTCAGCTGCTGCTAGATGACTCAAGTCACAAAACTAAAAGAATACTTTTTAGCCATAAATCATAATCCAGAGTCTAAGACCAATAAAAGACTTGTTCTGTCTCAAATTCTGAGAGTGCTCATGTGGATAGTTTCACCGACTTCAACAGGACTAATCACAGGCAGTTTTCACTAAAGTTATTAGCAGAGTAAATGATGAATGCTTTGGCAGCTTATCCCACTCTGCCACTGATTTATTTTAAAGTGTGTTCTTTTATGCTTCTCTCGCGACTGCAGAGTATATCTTTTCCCTTTTAATCACAGATAAGTAACTGAAAAGTTCAGATGGCAAACACAACATGTACAGCTTTAATTCTGTACCTCTGCCTGGCGATAATCCTGAAGTCTGGAAAATTCATCTGCAAAGTTTTTCAGTCCAACTTTTAAGTTTGGTGTCTCTGTGGCTGCATATGCATATATTTCATTTACCAGAAGATCTGCTTTGTCTCGTAGTCTGGCAGTTTTACGCACATATCCAGCAAATATTTGGCACAATTCACCGAAATGTTTTTCCACATTTGAAACAGCATCTTGTATTTGCCTAGTCTGATTGTCCCTGGATACCAAAGAGAAAGAAGTGAAAGATTAGAAGGGGACAAATGCTTACAACACATACGAAAGAAAAACATATAATTATACCACTAATAATTTATACATGATTTGGACATCTTATTTCAGCGCAAAACAGAAATCTGTTCTTAAAAAGATAATGTTGTAACAGTCTGATGTAATATGTGCTTATTTATGTATGAATAACAAACAAACAAAGCAGGATTGATACTGAAAATAAAGATGTAATAGAGGAAAACCCAAATCACACAGAAAGCTCAGAAGTTTTCTTCCTGTGCTTAAGCAAAGGCTCACTTAGCATTGGTATTAATTACTAACTGAGTGGTAAGACATGCAGATCTTAAACAAGACCGGGTCATACAGCTTCCTACATACTACAGCTTCCTGCAGTAGTCTACAATCTGAACAGACAAGTCAATGGCTGGAGAAATGAGGCAGTAGAGGGCAAATCTGTAACGGTATTACATGTGCTTTAAATGGTGAACAGGTACCAAACTGCTGCTGGTCAGCACTACAGAGGATAAATATCCCCCAGTATTAGAGAGGAAGAGTAAACGGACACAACTACAGAGGTGAAAACTCTAAAAAGACAGGCCATTCTTCACACCAACAATCTATTTTCTTTGAAATTATATTAATCTACTTAAGTTTTTATTTGAATCAAATGTCTGTATGCATCATTATTAAAGATAAGTCATTATGAATTTTTAATTCATGTATGTCACTTGATATTTTGCTTTCCTGTTCCTACATCATTTGATGGTCTTGCTTTAGTTATGCGTCAGGGATACCAATAAACCAAATCAGTGTCAGTGAGTTCTTGCCAGTTGTTGATGATCTGACTGCAGTCAGCTACAGGACAATCCAGCGAACAGTAACTGCCGGATACTGGGTCCTAAGAAGTCTCCATGGTCTATCTGAGGTGATTCATGTGAAGTGCTGGAATTCTCAGCAAGAGAATTCACTTGTACCATTATCTTGGTGAAGGACAGTAACTAAAACTTCCTTCATACCCTTTCCCTATCCCTGGTCCAAATGCTGACGGATATTTAAATAGTGACTTAACACCACAACACACGATAATCAGAAAAATGGGAAGAAATTTAATACTTTAAACAACAATGCAGTCAATTCAAATGAAGAACACTTTTCTTCAGGAAAAATATTCCAGGCCAAAGTTCTGCTAAGGGCAAAAACCCAGTTGTGTTGTTTCATGGCAAGCAGTCTAGAAGACTGTTCAAAAGAGAATTTGTTCAAGGAAAACAAAAATTCCAAGTAAGTTGTTCAGTCTGCCAGGACATGCTTGAGTGCAGAACCATTGAAACAGAAAAGGTTTCACCCAGTGAATGGGAAAGTAAGATTCTCATTAAGTATTAATAAAGTTGTTTTCCAAAATTAATACTGCCTGATAAAATCTTCGGGAAAAGGTACATCTTCCCTATTTTACTGGAAGGCCATGTCAGAAGTTCCTCTCCCTGAGGGAAGTCTTAACCACGTCTCCTCACCCGCTCTACAATTTTGATGTCACAGCACACCTGTGCCAATAATATTTAATTTTGGGGCATGAAACACTACATTTCCCTAGATGAGGGTATGAAAAGTTGTTTGTTCGGGTTTGGGTTTTTTTTTTTTCCCCTCTCCTAATTATTTATAACCACTCAGAGGCGGCCCCAGAATTACCGGCGAGAGGCCCGCGTACAGCGGCAAGTCTTTCGCTCATCTCTGCGTGGCACACCAAGCCCAGAAAAGTTCGGCGGCCCTTACTGCGGGCAAGAGAGGCGGATCCCCCACCCCCAGGGAGGTTAGCTGCCAAGTGGGGCCGGGCCCGCATCGCCCCCCGCCCCACTCCCCGCTACCCTGGCTGAAGC